>NW_019943206.1:63472-94770 GCF_002910315.2 Salvelinus sp. IW2-2015 | reverse complement strand
ATGATAAACTTGGATTAGCTAACACAACGTGCCATTGGAACACAGGAGTGATGGTTGCTGATAACGGGCCCCAAACCTTTGAACGGTAGTGTACATACACATACAATATTCGATTAGGATTTTAAAAAACACAATTTGGACATATTGAAACTATAAAAACGGTGTCAAGTCAAACTCCTCGTTAAGGCCAAGAGGAGACCATGTGTTGACTGAGAACACATTCTCATTTAAAGCAATGACCTTGGGAATAGTTGCAAGGGAGAGGAGGGGGGATGAATGAGTCAGTGGAATCTGGGGATGATTAGGTGGCKATGAGGGTATGAGGGTCAGATTGGGAATTTAGCCAGGACACCTGGGGTTAACACCCCAACTCTTACATTAAGTGTCATGGGATCTTTAGTGACCACAGAGAGTCAGGACACCTGTTTAACATCCGTACTCTTACGATAAGCGCCATGAGATCTTTAGTGACCACAGAGAGCCAAGACACCTGTTTAACATCCCATCTGAAAGACAGCACCCTACACAGGGCAATGTCCCCAATCACTGCCCAGGGGAATTGGGATTTTAAAAACATTGACCAGAGGAAAGGGTGCCTCCTACTGGCCATCCAACACCACTTTCAGCAGCATCTGTTCTCCCATCCAGGGAGTCACTGTGGGACAAATAAACTAAATCATTTTCTCTTAAAGACCTTCTGCCAACTTCCTAAGTTGGTAGTCTGAATGTTTTTTGTTATTGTCCAGTACTGTCATCTCTAACCCTGTATGTATGAGAAACCTTATCTTTCGCAAAACATTGTCACCGACTCTTACTAAGCTCCTGTAAAATGGCACCATATTCCTTATATATATATATAATATGTATATTGTGCACTACTTTTGACCATGACCCTATGGGACCTACATAGAGAATAMGGTGCCATTTGGGACACAGTCCAGAGCTGCCTGCTGGTGCCACTCAGCATTCACCATGCAAACATGATGTTCCTCTGGAATCTTCCTCTTTGTTTACCCCAGTYGTGTTTTTTTCTTTCAGAAAGCTGGCGAGGAGGGGGGACTTGATTCTTGGGCACATGTTTACCAGCCATATCGCATTTCTAACAAACCGCAGAGAACATCTAAACCATGTTCCATTCCATCCCCCTCCTTCCCACCCTGCATTGTGTCCTCAGGACTCAGGGTGTATGTTCTCTGGGAAATGTGTCCAAATGGCACCCCTGTCCCCACTGTTCTGACAGGGCTCCTATATGTGTTCCATTGGATGACCAGGCCCATGGTGTTCCGTTGGGATGAGCCCGAGGCCATGGTGTTCCAGTTTGGATGAGGAACCAGGCCCATAGTGTTCCATTTGGGATGGAAGCCCAGGCCCATAGTGTTCCATTTGGGATGAGCCCAGGGCCCATTGTGTTCCATTTGGGATGAGCCTCGGCCCATAGTGTTCCATTTGGGATGAGCCCATGGCCCATAGTGTTCCATTGGGATGAGCCCAGGGCCTCATGGTGTTCCGGGGAGGACCAGGGCCCATTGGTCCAGGATGAGAACAGGCCCATAGTGTTCCATTTGGGTATGAGCCCAGGGCCCATAGTGTTCCGTTGGGATGAGACCAGGGCCCATGTGTTCCATTTGGGATGAGACCAGGGCCCATGTGTTCCGTTTGGGATGAGATCCAGGGCCCATAGTGTTCCATTTGGGATGAGACCAGGGCCCATAGTGTTCCATTTGGGATGAGCCCAGGGCCCACGGTGTTACCGTTTGGGTATGAGACCCAGGGCTCATATAGCTGTTCCGTTTGGGATGAGACCAGGGCCCATAGTGTTCCATTTGGGATGAGACCATGGCCCATAGTGTTCCATGGATGAGCCAGGGCCCATAGTTCCATTTTGGGATGAGCCCAGGGCTCATAGTGTTCCATTTGGATGAGCCAGGGCCCATAGTGTTCCATTTGGGATGAGCCCCAGGGCCCATATGTTCCATTGGGAGTAGCCCAGGGCCCATAGTGTTCCATTTGGATGTGCCTGATGGCTCATTAGTGTTCCATTTGGGATGAGACCAGGGCCCATAGTGTTCCATTTGGGATGAGCCCAGGGCCCATAGTGTTTCCATTTGGGATGAGCCCAGGCCATAGTGTCCATTTGGGATGAGCCAGGGCCATAGTGTTTCCATTTGGGATGAGCCCAGGGCCCATAGTGTTCCATTGGGATGAAGCCAGGCCCATGGTGTTCCGTTTGGGATGAGACCAGGGCCCATAGTGTTTCCATTTGGGATGAGACAGGGCCCATAGTGTTCATTTGGATGAGCCCAGGGCCCATAGTGTTCCGTTTGGGATGAGCCAGGGCCCATAGTGTTCCATTTGGGATGAGACCAGGGCCCATGGTGTTCCGTTTGGGAGCAGACAGTGCCCATAGTGTTCCATTTTGGGATGAGACCAGGGCCCATAGTGTTCCATGGGAATGAGCCCAGGGCCCATGGTGTTTCCGTTGGATGAGACCAGGGGCTCTAGTGTTCCGTTTGGGATGAAGACCAGGGCCCATAGTGTTCCATTTGGATGGAGACCAGGGGGTCCCATATGTGTCCATTTGGGATGAGCCCAGGCGCCATAGTGTTCCATTTGGGGATGAGCCCAGGGCTCATTAGTGTTCCATTTGGGATGAGCCCAGGGGCCCATAGTGTTCCATTTGGGATGAGCCCAGGGCCCATAGTGTTCCATTTGGGATGGCCTAGGCTCATAGTGTTCCTTTGGGATGAGACCAGGGCCCATAGTGTTCCATTTGGGATGAGCCCAGGGCCCATGGTGTTCCATTTGGGATGAGCCCAGGGCCCATAGTGTTCCATTTGGGATGAGCCCAGGGCCCATAGTGTTCCATTTGGATGAGCCCAGGCCCATAGTGTTTCCATTTGGGATGAGCCAGGGCCATAGATGTTTCCATTTGGATGAGACCAGGTGCCCATAGTGTTTCCATTTGGGATGAGACCAGGCCCATAGTGTTCCATTTGGGATGAGCCAGGGCCATAGTGTTCCATTTGGGATGAGTCCAGGGCCTCATAGTGTTCCATTTGGGATGAGGACCAGGGCCCATAGTGTTCCGTTTGGATGAGCCAGGGCTCATAGTGTTCCATTGGAATGAGACCAGGGCCCATGGTGTTCCATTTGGGAGGAGCCCCAGGGCTCATAGTGTTCATTTGGGATGAGACCAGGGCCCATAGTGTTCCGTTTGGATGAGCCCAGGCTCATAGTGTTCCATTTGGGATGAGCCCAGGGCTCATAGTGTTCCATTTGGGATGAGACCAGGCCCATAGTGTCCATTTGGGATGAGCCCCGGCCCATAGTGTTCCATTTGGGATGAGACCAGGGCCCATGGTCGTGTTCGTTTGGGATGAGCCCAGGGCCCATAGTGTGTTCCGTTTTGGGATGAGCCCGGGCCCATAGTGTTCCATTTGGGATGAGCCCAGGGCCCATAGTGTTCCGTTTGGATGAGCCCAGGGCCCATTTAGTGTTCCGTTTGGGGATTGAGCCCAGTGGTCATAGTGTTCCTTTGGGGATGAGCCCCTTTACAATTACAATGTGTTTGCAGTGTTTCCTTGGTGTCACAGGAATTTGAAACAGTTCTGGATAGTTTTTGACTTTTTCTCTCTACATAGTATGTATATATATTTTTATTTAACCTTAATTTAACATGGCAAGTCAGTTAAGAACAAATTCTTATTTATAATGACGGCCTACCCCAGCCAAACCTGGACGATGCTGGGKCAATTGTGCGCTGCCCTATGGGACTCCCAATCACGGCCAGATGTGATACAGCTTGGATTCGACCCAGGGACTGTAGTGATGCCTCTGCGCCACTCAGGAGCCCGAATGCTGATCTGTTAAAACCACACTCCAGCCGGTATCTATTCCACAAGTTAACACTAGCTAAATCTAGGACATTAAAATGCCTTTTTACTCTGTTCCATCTGACTGAGCAACCCACTGTCTCATCAACCCAGCCCGGCAACTTGATCTCCACTATAAAAAGCATCTAGACATTATCTCCCATTTCTTTTAGACTAACATTRAGTTTTCAACACCAGAGATTTGTATAAACCTTGTTGTCTGTGTCTCTGACATTTGCAACATTGTTTCAATATTCAAATTCGATCTGCAGCTGTTGCATAGTAATGAAGGTGTCTGGAGTTGGGAGTTGGGATGGAAACTTTTCTCAGCCAGTCGAAGTCATGAATTAACCAAATTTTTATGGATATATACTAAGAAATAGCAATAGAAAACAGGTAAAACGAAACAAAGTGCAGCGAGTTTGCAGTCTTTCCAGTTTCAGTTTGAAGTTGCTGTGTTGTTGGCTAGATTCTCTGAACGACAGTGTCCTGACTCGAAGAGCACATTTTCTATGCCAGGTGAAATCGTGCATCATTAGCTCATTGTTATGGATGTATTCAAGTAAATGTCACTAGAAAACACCTTAAACGAATGCAAATGCAGCTACTATGATGTTATTCTGGCTGCACTGTTTGACGTGACTGTAAGTTAGCCATGGTTGGCTAGCTAGCAAGCAAGGGACAAGAACGTTGCCAGCCAGTATGGCAATGGAACATTTAGAACCAACAGCTAGGTTGCGTCCATAGATACAGAACAAAAAGACTTAACGACTGGGTGGTGTCTCTGGCAACCAAACCTATAGAGCGAACGATGAGCCGGATTGGGTAGCAACCCCAAGATTTTTGTCTGGACTACATCTGAATGATAAAATAGTATGAATAAATTCATCAAAATAACYTTTTTAATTAAAATATGAAAATCATTATTTGACTATTGTTGGTAACCTGTCGTATAAAAGTGATAATGCCATCAACGCCGGTGTTTAGAGTATATATTGGCATGGATTGTCCCTGGCATTATCATTTAAATGTAAATAGATTAGTTATAGAGTCTTCTTTTCACACACTGACACAGATCTTAACAGGCTACCATCAGACCTGCCTATTCCACGAAGGACACACCATAAGGACACACATGAAGACACACCATGAAGACACACACTGAAGACACACCATGAAGATATACCTTGAAGACACACCTTGAAAGACACACCATGAAGACACACATGAAGAACCCTTGAAGAACACCATGAAGAAAACCTGAACACACCTGAACACACCTGAAGACACACCATGAAACACCTTGAAGACACACCATGAAGACACACCGAGCTCCATTAAATCACCTCCTGTCTAAATCACCTCCTGACTAAATCACCTCCTGACTAAATCACCTCTCTGTCTAATCACCTCCTGACTAAATCACTCCTTATTAAAAAAATCTGAGCCATGTGAGTCATTCCTCTATAGAGACTCACACCACACACACACACACACACACACACACACACACACACACACACACACACAACACACACACACAACACACACACACACACACACACACACACACTCTCTCTCTCTCTCAGACTACAGTACATGGCACCTGTAGTGCTCTGAGTTATATAACCTGTAAAACAGCTTGTTAATTACCAATCATGTCTGGCTGAGAGAGAATGTCAGGACTTTTGCTGACTACTTGGAAATATTCGACACTCCGAAAATATGCAATGTTACTAGACTGTACTACTGCAGTGTCTGTGACCTATGGGTCATGTGATATATGTAATGTACTATACTACTGCAGTCTGTGACCTATGGGTCATGTGATATATGTAATGGTACTATACTACTGCAGTCTGTGACCTATGGGTCATGTATATATATAATGGTACTATACTACTCAGTCTGTGACCTATGGGTCATGTGATATATGTAATGTTACTATACTACTGCAGTCTGTTCCTATGGGTCATGTGATATATGTAATGTTACTATACCACTGCCTGTAAGGGGTGGTGGTTGGTGGCAGGGAAGTCAGGCGCAGGAGAACGAACTTGGACTAAACGGAGTTCTTTAATAAATGCTGACAAACTCCCAAAAAACAAAATATACAAAATAACAAAGTGGGTACAAAACCCGTCGCACACCAACACATAACTGCACCATCACATACAATCAAACAATCTCCGACAAGGACATGAGGGAAACAGAGGGTAAATACAAACATGTAATTGATGGGATTGGAACCAGGTGTGAAGAAGACAAGACAAAACCAATGGAAAATGAAAAATGGATCAGTGATGGTAGAAGGTCGGTGACGTCGACCGCCGACACCGCGCCGAACAAGGAGGGACCGACTTCGGCGGAAGTCGTGACAACTGCAGTCTGTGAACTAAGGATCATGTGATTATATGTAATGTTACTATGCTACTGCAGTCTGTGACCTATGGGTCATGTGATATATGTAATGTTACTATACTACTGCAGTCTGTGACCTATGGGTCATGTATATATGTAATGTTACTATACTACTGCAGTCTGTGACCTATGGGTCATGTGATATATGTAATGTTACTAGACTACTGCAGTCTGTGACCTATGGGTCATGTGATATATGTAATGTTACTATAGCTACATGCAGTCTGTGACCTATGGGTCATGTGATATATATGTAATGTTATATACTACTGCAGTCTGTGACCTATGGGTCATGTATATATATGATGTCACTATGCTACTGCAGTCTGTGGACCTATGGGTCATGTGATTATATGTGGTAAGGCAAGTCTTAATAGTTATAAAAAAGAGTAAGCTATGCTGCTTGTGCTTTACATTGATCCTACGGGTGTGGCATTCCTACCAGTTATACAGTAATAGCAGAAATCAATGCAGAGGATATGAGGGCCAAGTTTACAGATTCATTGTTATCATATGTCATATACACTGAGTGTACAAAACATTAACAGCTTTCCATGACATAGACTGACCAGGTGAAAGCTATGGTCCCTTATTGATGTCACTTGTTAAATCCACTTCAATCAGTGTAGGTGAAGGGGGGAGACATGTTAAAMAATMATTTTTAAGACTTGAGGCAATTGAGACATGGATTGTGTACGTTTGCCATTCAGAGGGTGAATGAGCAAGACAAAATATTTCAGTGCCTTTGAATGGGGTATGGTAGTAGGTGCCAGGCACACCGGTTTGAATGTGTCAAGAATTGCAACTCTGCTGTATTTTTCACASTCAACAGTTTRCCGTGTGTATCAAGAATGTTCCACCACCAAAAGGACATCCAGCCAACTTGACACAACTGTGGGAAGCATTGGAGTCAACATGGGCCAGCATCCCTGTGGAAACCTTGAATAGCCCKTGCCCGGACAAATTGAGGCTGTTCTGAAGGGAGGAAGGTGTTCTTAATGTTTTGTACACTCAGTGTAGTTTTTTTTTAAATCAATAAGCGTTTCGCTACACCCGCTATAAAATATGCTGTATGTAACTAGTAGAACTTGATTTGATCTTTTTCTTTTTCTTACGGTGCATGTTATTACATGTACGTTTCAGAAATCATTACATGCTTGATCAGTCACTTCAATGTATTCTCCGTGATTATGAAACATACAATACCAGTCAAAAGTTTGGACACACCTAGTCATWARWTTTTTTWWWAATAATTATTTATTTATTTTAAACTATTTTCTACATTGTAGAATATTAGTGAAGACATCAACACTATGAAATACATATGGAATCATGTAGTAAACAACAAATTGTTAAACAAATAAAAAATATATTTTATATTTGAGATTCTTCAAAGTAGCCACCCTTTGCCTTGATGGCAGCGTTGCACACTCTTGGTATTCTACATTTCAATTAACAGGTGTGTCTTGTTAAATGTTAATTTGTGTATTTTCTTTCCTTCTTAATGCGTTTCAGCCAATCAGTTGTGTCCTGAAGAGGTAGGGGTGGTATACAGAAGATAGCCCTATTTGGTAAAAGAACAAGGTGCTATCTCTCTCAGAATGACCTTCTTGATCCAAATCAGTCAGGTTTCAAGACTAGTCCACTTCCAAACTGAAACTGCTCTTCTCTGTGTCATGGAGGCGCTCCGCACTGCTAAAGCTAACTCTCTCTCCTCTGCTCTCATCCTTCTAGACCTATCGGCTGCCTTTGATACTGTGAACAATCAGATCCTCCTCTCCACCCTCTCCGAGCTGGGCATCTCCGGCGCGGCCCACGCTTGGATTGCGTCCTACCGACAGGTCGCTCCTACCAGGTGCGTGGCGAGAATTGTCTCCGCACCACGTGCTCTCACCACTGGTGTCCCCGGGCTCTGTTCTAGGCCCTCTCCTATTCTCGCTATACACACCAAGTCACTTGGCTCTGTCATATCCTCACATGGTCTCTCCTATCATTGCTATGCAGACGACACACATTATCTCTCCTTTCCCCCCTCTGATAACCAGGTGGCGAATCGCATCTCTGCATGTCTGGCAGAAATATCAGTGTGGATGACGGATCACCACCTCAAGCTGAACCTCGCAAGACGGAGCTGCTCTTCCTCCCGGGGAAGGACTGCCCGTTCCATGATCTCGCCATCACGGTTGACAACTCCATTGTGTCCTCCTCCCAGAGTGCTAAGAACCTTGGCGTGATCCTGGACACACCCTGTCGTTCTCAACCAACATCAAGGCGGTGACCCGTTCCTGTAGGTTCATCAAACAAATCAAATAAATCAAATTTTATTAGTCACATACACATGGTTAGCAGATGTTAATGCGAGTGTAGCGAAATGCTTGTGCTTCTAGTTCCGACAATGCAGTATAACCAACAAGTAATCTAACCTAACAATTCCACAACTACTACTTATACACACACACAAGTGTAAAGGGATAAAGATAGTACATAAAGATATATGAATGAGTGGTGGTACAGAACGGCATGGCAAGATGCAGTAGATGGTATAGAGTACGGTATATATAATGAGATGAGTACTGTAGGGTATGTAAACATAAAGTGGCATAGTTTAAAGTGGCTAGTGGTACATGTATTACATAAAGATGGCAAGATGCAGAGATGATATAGAGTACATTATATACATATGAGATGGGTAATGTAGGGTATGTAAACATTATATTAAGTGGCATTGTTTAAAGTGGCTAGTGGTACATTTTTACATAATTTCCATCAATTCCATTTTTAAAGTGGCTGGAGTTGAGTCAGTATGTTGGCAGCGGGCCGCTAAATGTTAGTGGTGGCTGTTTAACAGTCTGATGCCTTGAGATAGAAGCTGTTTTTCAGTCTCTCGGTCCTGCTTTGATGCACCTGTACTGACCTCGGCCTTCTGGATGATAGCGGGGTGAACAGGCAGTGGCTTGGTGGTTGTTGTCCTTGATGATCTTATGGCCTTCCTGTGACATCGGGTGGTGTAGGTGTCCTGGAGGGCAGGTAGTTTGCCCCCGGTGGTGCGTTCTGCAGACCTCACTACCCTGGAGAGCTTACGGTTGTGGGGCGGAGCAGTTGCCGTACCAGGCGGTGATACAGCCCGACAGGATGCTCTCGATTGTGCATCTGTAGAAGTTTGTGAGTGCTTTTGGTGACAACCGAATTTCTTCAGCCTCTGAGGTCGAAGAGGCGCTGCTGCGCCTTCTTCACAACGCTCGTGTCTGTGTGGTGGACCAATTCAGTTTGTCCGTGATGTGTACACCGAGGAACTTAAAACTTTCCCACTTCTCCACTACTGACCCGTCGATGTGGATAGGGGGGTGCTCTCTGCTGTTTCCTGAAGTCCACAATCATCTCCTTTGTTTTGTTGACGTTGAGTGTGAGGTTATTTTCCTGACCACACTCCGAGGGCCCTCACCTCCTCCCTGTAGGCCGTCTCGTCGTTGTTGGTAATCAAGCCTACCACTGTAGTGTCATCCGCAAACTTGATGATTGAGTTGGAGGCGTGCATGGCCACGCAGTCGTGGGTGAACAGGGAGTACAGGAGAGGGCTCAGAACGCACCCTTGTGGGGCCCCAGTGTTGAGGATCAGCGGGGTGGAGATGTTGTTACCTACCCTCACCACTGGGGGCGGCCCGTCAGGAAGTCCAGGACCAGTTGCCAGGGCGGGGTCGAGACCCAGGGTCTCGAGCTTGATGACGAGTTTGGAGGGTACTATGGTGTTAAATGCTGAGCTGTAATCGATGAACAGCATTCTCACATGGGTATTCCTCTTGTCCAGATGGGTTAGGGCAGTGTGCAGTGTGGTTGCGATTGCGTCGTCTGTGGACCTATTGGGTCGTATAAGCAAATTGGAGTGGGTCTAGGGTGTCCGGTAGGGTGGAGGTGATATGGTCCTTGACTAGCTCTCAAAGCACTTCATGATGACGGAAGTGAGTGCTACGGGCGGTAGTCGTTTAGCTCAGTTACCTTAGCTTTCTGGGGAACAGGAACAATGGTGGCCCTCTTGAAGCATGTGGGAACAGCAGACTGGGATAAGGATTGATTGAATATGTCCGTAAACACACCAGCCAGCTGGTCTGCGCATGCTCTGAGGACGCGGCTGGGAATGCCGTCTGGGCCTGCAGCCTTGAGAGGGTTAACCGTTTAAATGTTTTACTCACCTCGCTGCAGTGAAGGAGAGCCCGCATGTTTTGGTAGGGGGCCGTGTCAGTGGCACTGTATTGTCCTCAAAGCGGGCAAAAGTTGTTTAGGCCTGTCTGGGAGCAAGACATCCTGGTCCGCGACGGGGCTGGTTTTCTTTTTGTAATCCGTGATTGACTGTAGACCTGCCACATACCTCTTGTGTCTGAGCTGTTGAATTGCGACTCGATTTTGTCTCTGTACTGGGACTTAGCCTGTTTGATTGCCTTGCGGAGAGAATAGCTACACTGTTTGTATTCGGTCATGCTTCCGGTCACCTTGCCCTGGTTAAAAGCAGTGGTTCGCGCTTTCAGTTTCACGCGAATGCTGCGTCAATCCACGGTTTCTGGTTTGGGAATGTTTTAATCGTTGCTGTGGGTACGACATCGTCAATGCACTTCCTAATGAACTCGCTCACCGAATCAGCATATTCGTCAATATTGTTGTTGGACGCAATGCGGAACATATTCCAATCCGCGTGATCGAAGCAGTCTTGAAGCGTGGATTCAGATTGGTCGGACCAGCGTTGAACAGACCTGAGCGCGGGAGCTTGTTGTTTAGTTTCTGTTTGTAGGCTGGAATCACAAAATGGAGTCGTGGTCAGCTTTTCCGAAAGGGGGGCGGGGGAGGCCCTTATATGCGTCGCGGAAATTAGTATAACAATGATCTAGGGTTTTTCCAGCCCTGGTAGCACAATCGATATGCTGATAGAATTTAGGGAGTTTTGTTTTTAGATTAGCTTGTTAAAATCCCAGCTACGATGAATGCAGCCTCAGGGTGTGTGGTTTCCAGTTTACAAAGAGTCAGATAAAGTTCATTCAGGCCATCGATGTGTCTGCTTGGGGGGAATATATACGGCTGTGATTATGATGAAGAGAATTCCCTTGGTAGATAATGCGGTCGACATTTGATTGTGAGGAGTTTCTAGATCAGGTGAACAGAATGACTTGAGTTCCTGTGGTTGTTATGATGATCACACCACGTCTCGTTAATCATAAGGCATACCCCGCCCCTCTTCTTACCAGAAAGATGTTTGTTTCTGTCGGCGCGATGCATGAAGAAACCAGCTGGCTGCACCGATTCCGTTAGCGTCCTTTGAGTTAGCCATGTTCCGTGAAGCAGAGCACGTTGCAATCCCTGATGTCTCTCTGGAATGCTACCCGTGCTCGGATTTCATCAACCTTATTGTCAAGAGACTGGACATTGGCGAGTAGTATGCTAGGGAGTGGAGCGCGATGTGCCCGTCTCCGAAGCCTGACCACGAGACCGCCCGTTTGCCCCTTTTACGGCGTCGCACAGGGTCGCCGGCTGGGATCAGATCCATTGTATTGGGTGGAAGGCAAAACACTGGATCCGTTCATGCTCTACAACATTCGCAGAGTAGGACCCTGCCTCACACAGGAAGCGGCGCAGGTCCTAATCCAGGCACTTGTCATCTCCCGTCTGGATTACTGCAACTCGCTGTTGGCTGGGCTCCCTGCCGTTGCCATTAAACCCCTACAACTCATCCAGAACGCCGCAGCCCGTCTGGTGTTCAACCTTCCCAAGTTCTCTCACGTCACCCGCGCTCCTCCGCTCTCTCCACTGGCTCCAGTTGAAGCTCGCATCCGCTACAAGACCATGGTGCTGCCTATGGAGCTGTGAGGGGAACGGCACCTCCGTACTTTCAGGCTCTGATCAGGCCCTACACCCAAACAAGGGCACTGCGTTCATCCCCTCTGGCCTGCTCGCCTCCCCTACTCTGAGGAAGTACAGTTCCCGCTCAGCCAGTCAAAACTGTTCGCTGCTCTGGCACCCCAATGGTGGAACAAACTCCCTCACGACGCCAGGTCAGCGGAGTCAATCATCACCTTCCGGAACACCTGAAACCCCACCTCTTTAAGGAATACCTAGGATAAAAAGTAATCCTTCTAACCCCACCCCCCCCCCTAAAAAGAGGTAGAGTTGCAAGCTATTGTAAAGTGGTTGTTCCAGTCGCTCTGGATAAGAGCGTCTGCTAAATGACTTAAATGTAAATGTAAATGTAACAAGTCCATATTATGGCAAGAACAGCTCAAATAAGCAAAGAGAAATGACAGTCCATCATTACTTTAAGACATGAAGGTCAGTCAACACGGAACATTTCAAGAACTTTGAATAGAGGTTGGCCAGTATACCAAAGGGTGGCTACTTTGAAGAATCTCTAATATAAAATAGATTTTGATTTGTTTAATAGTTTTTATACTTACTACATGATTCCATATGTGTAATTTCATAGTGTTGATGTCTTCACTATTATTCTACAATGTAGAAAATAGTAAAAAATAAAGAAAAACCCTTGAATGAGATGGTGTGTCCAKATTTTTGACTGGTACTGTACATCGTCCAAGAAATGTATTCATTTTCAGCCAGAACTGTGTGGAGAATATCTAGCTTCTCCAGAATTATGTGATTTTCTTCAATAAATGTCACTTGCCTTATTTTTGTAACAGCTAGTAACCAATGGCTTTTAACTTCATGCAGTAACTATTGTCTGATCAACTTTTATTATTAATTACAGCAAGATAAACTAGTTGATCTCTTCAGTTTTGCTACAGAAATATAATGATGGAAGTCAAGTAGAAATTCCTTCTTGTTTTTTTCAATAAAGCAATCATTAATGCATTACATTGGACATCAAGAAAAATGTATCCTAAATGGAGTTACAGGGCCTTCAGAAAGTATTCACACATCTTGACTTTTTCCACATTTTGTTGTGTTACAGCCTGCATTTAAAATGGATTACATTTCTATGTTTTGGCACTGGCCTACACTGGCCCCATAATGTCAAAGTTAAATGATGTTTTTCTAAACTGATACAAATTAATTCAAATTAAAAGCTGAAATGTCTTGAATCATTAAGTATTCAACCCCATTGTTATGGCAAGCCTGAATAAGTTAAGGGGTAATAAATTGCTTAACGGAACGTTTTTTTCAATTTTCACCTAAAATGACATACCCAAATCTAACTGCCTGTAGCTCAGGCCCTGAAGCAAGGATATGCATTCTCTTGGTACCATATGAAAGGAAACACTTTGAAGTTTGTGGAAATGTGAAAGGAATGTAGGAGAATAGAACACAATAGATCTGGTAAAAGATAATACAAAGAAAAAACCAACAGTTCTTTTGTATTTTTTGTACCATCGTCTTTGAAATGCAAGAGAAAGGCCATAATGTATTATTCCAGCCCAGCTGCCATTTAGATATTGGCCACAAGATGGCAGCAGCGTATGTGAAAAGTTTTTAGACTGATCCAATGAACCATTGCATTTCTGTTCAAAATGTTGTATCAAGACTTCCCAAATGTGCATAATTTGTTTATTAGCGGCTCTTTTCATGTTCAATACTGTGCAMCCCCTTGAACGATGTACGTAATTCCAGTCCTATAATCCAGTATAATACAATACAGTAATACAGTCCACCCTCAAAAAGATTAGCCTACTGGCGCTGGTATCATTTATTTACCCAAGAAAGCATACTTACATCTATGGGKTTTTATGTTTTCTGTTGTAACTTGTGCAAAATGTGCGTTAGCCTATATATTATAGGCTATGCAGACCTATTGGATAATGGCACAATCATTTGGGATTTTTTGGGCTTGGACTCATAAAATGTCTTTAATGTAGGGCTCATAAAAAGTCTTTAATGTATGGCTCATCAGGTTCAGGTAGCATCAGGTTTGAATTTTCAAGCCGATAAAAGCTCTAATCAACTCCAGACATATGTGTATACTTTATATGATTTAGAATGACACTTTCAGTTTTGGCGGGAAATACCGGTTCACCCGGGAGAAACGTGTTTCATTCTCAGGTTGGAACATTTGTAAAAGACCGGGAAAATAATCAACCCTACTGTGGACAACAGGAGCTGTGCCAACATATGGTTCAACTGCATTGAGCATGATGATGTGAAATTACAATTACTTTTGTGACACCTGCAATGCTGGGCTATTCTTTTACAGTCATACGGTGTTACACAATTTTTCTCACCCACATTTCATAGGCCTGTTAACGTA
This sequence comes from Salvelinus sp. IW2-2015, assembly GCF_002910315.2. Taxonomy (NCBI): domain Eukaryota; kingdom Metazoa; phylum Chordata; class Actinopteri; order Salmoniformes; family Salmonidae; genus Salvelinus; species Salvelinus sp. IW2-2015. The sequence goes on along the minus strand of NW_019943206.1, from coordinate 80,238 downwards.
GCAGAGTAATAATGGCTTTAAAAACGAGCAGACAGGTAGGCAAAAGGGCCCCACAATCTGTGGGTATCCAACTCATCTGTCTACAGGGCCCCACAACTTGTGGGTGTCCAACTCATCTGTCTCCAGGGCCCCACAAACTGTGGGTATCCAACTCATCTGTCTCCAGGGCCCCACAACTTGTGGGTGTCCAACTCATCTGTCTCCAGGGCCCCACAATCTGTGGGTATCCAACNTGGGTATCCAACTCATCTGTCTCCAGGGCCCCACAACTTGTGGGTGTCCAACTCATCTGTCTCCAGGGCCCCACAATCTGTGGGTATCCAACTCACTTGTCTCCAGGGCCCCACAATCTGTGGGTATCCAACTCACCTGTCTCACTGATATATTCACTGATTCACTGATGTGAAATGTCTTATTCAATGTATTCAAAACAATGTACCGTCTCAGTTGTACTCCGGCAGAATAAAGACAACAGGGATAAATCTGAGACACAAACGTTCAAGATTAAAATAGACAATTATTCTTTGTGTTCAAGACCTCGATGAATCAAACGCTTTCTCTCTTATTACCGTATCAGCGTTTTGCCGGTAACAGAAAATAATTATCACCTACTACTGAGTGATATAGTCTCAAACCCCTTTTTCCGTTGCGAAATCAGCCCGAGCTTAGAGCAGAGGATCAATCTGTTGCACTTCTTCTGAAGCCAGACAGTGTAGTAATGAATTACAGCAGTACCATATGGTGCAACTCGTTTCAGTTTCCATCGAGTGTTTGACAATACACCACATGAAAGGATACATTAACAAAGTGAAAGCAGAGAGACGAAAGTAGAAGGGGAGAAAGCCTTGCAGATTATAGAAGGCTGATAGTGAGTCATAGCAGAAGAGACTGAGCAGTATCTGAAAATTGAAACCCTTCAAGTGAAATATGAGGCCTAGATCGGCATCAGGAGAACATCCAGCATCATGTAGTTAATCAAAATACTGTACAGTAGACCGCAATGTCTGAGTACTGAACAGAATGTAGCCAATGAGTTTAGCCAATGAGTGTCTACCTATCATAAATTAACTTCTCACAGCAATGGAAGTAAAATGATACTGTATTGTGATGCAGTCTTTCAGTCCTTCCCTCCTTCAGTTTTTCAGTCGTTCAGTTCTTCAGTTCTTCAGACCTTCAGGTCTTCAGTCGTTCAGTTCTTCAGTTTTTCAGACCTTCAGTCCTTCTCGAGAGAGAAAAACAACACTTTGGTTCAATGTACCTACTATAGAAAAAACACACTTCATCGACTCTCAACAATACAGATCATTTTTCAATTACCAAATGTTATTACAGCCCCTCAAAGAGAACAAGAACACATTGTGTGCTCTGCGTTGTCATTTACCAAATGTTACAACTGTTGGTTCTGCATAATGTTAAAAGCCACAGGAGAAGTTGCACAAAGAACCATATTAACAAACTTCAATAAAATACCTCTTCACAGATTTATAAAGATCACCCAACTTCACACACAAATCTACCTGTTGACGATGAAGTTGAATTAGTGGAAGCGATAAAGATTGTTTTTCACCACGGTTTAATAAATACATTTATTGTATATCCTTCAGAACAAGTGGACCGTCAGGACAGGTTGTCCTGTTGTTCTATGAAAAAAAAWATATATATAATTGACCTTTATTCAACTAAGCAAGTCAGGTAAGAACAATTCTTATTTACACCGGCCAAAACGAGATGATGCTGGGCCAATTGTGATACTGCCTGGATTTGAACCAGGGTGTCTGTAGTGACGACTCTAGCACTGAGATGCAGTGCCTTAGACCGCTGCGCCACTCGGAAGACCCAGGGGTTAAAGGTGTGTGTCAAAAATGACACATGTAGTAGGTCATCAACCCTCCACGCCTATCAGCCAGGGTCAGCGGTGATATGATAAAGGTATGATGCATAATATATTATGAGGCATCACTGATTGGCCAAAATCTCTCAGTGGGAAGGTCTACAGTGCCTTGCAAAAGTATTGATCCCCCTTGGCGTTTTTCCTATTTTGTTGCATTACAACCTGTCATTTAAATTGATTTATTTATTATTTGGATTTCATGTAATGGACATACACAAAATAGTCCAAATTGGTGATGTGAAATTTAAAAAAGAATTTGTTTTAAAAAACTACAAAAAAAAAACGGAAAAGTGGTGGGTGCATATGTATTCACCCCCTTTGCTATGAAGTCCCTAAATAAGATCTGGTGCAACCAATTACCTTCAGAAGTCACATCATTAGTTAAATAAAGTCCACCTGTGTGCAATCTAAGTGTCACATGATCTGTCACATGATCTCAATATATATACACCTGTTCTGAAATGAGATGAGAGGGTGGTTATAGCGGGAGGGGAAGAGAGTTGGCTATAGCAGGGGGGAAGAGAGATGGTTTGCAGGGGTGGAGGTGGTTATAGCAGGGGGGATGAGGGTGGCTTATGCAGGGGGAAAGAGGTGCTTATGCGGGGGATAGAGGTGGCTTATAGCAGGGGGATGGAGTGGCTGTATAAGCGGGGGATGAGAGGTGGCTTATTGCGGGGAAGAGAGGTGTTATAGGGGGGAGAGGTGGCTTTGAGGGTGAGGTGGAGGAGAGGTGCTTATGCAGGGGGGATGAGAGTGGCTTATAACGAGGGGGGATGAGAGTGGCTTATAGCAGGGGGGGTGGAGAGGGTGGCTTAGCAGGGGGGGTTTTGAGAGATGGCCCTAGGGGGTTGAGAGGTGGCTATAAGAATGTGGAGGTTGAGAAATGGCTATAACATGGGGGTTGTAGAGGGGCTTAGAGGGGGTTGAGAGTTGGTATGCAGGGGGGAATGAGAGATGGCTATATAGCGGGGGGGGGGGGGAGTTGGAGGTGGCTATAGCAGAAGGGGTTTGAGAGGTGGCTATAGCAGGGGGGTTGAGAGGTGGCTATGTGGGGGGGGGGTGAGAGGTGGCTATAGCATGGGGGGGATGTGGTGGCTAGCAGGGGGGGGGGTTAGTGGTGGTCTATTAGCAGGGAGTTGAAGGTGGAGAGAGGGTGCGAGGTGGGCTTGCGGGGTGGGGGGGGTTGAGAGGTGGCTATAACATGGGGTGACTAGAGTAGCGTATAAGTCACATGTTTTGTCAGTCGGGATCACTGACATAAATGAGTCTAACCATCAGTCGCCCAGTCTTATATTGTGGATCCATTGTCAATGACAACGTCAATTATATTATCATCTTGCTGCTAACTAATTCAATCTCATACTCTCAACACTAAATCTGAACTCGTGGAAATACAGCATTCATTTCCTTTTTATACAATATCCTGTATTGATTTGTCTGTTTTCTGAGGAAAAGATGAGACCCTGTCAGACTTCCATCATGGGATCAATTTTACCCGGCGCTGCAGGTACATAACTCACTGGATAATGGCTACAGAAGAGTCTCACTCTCTCTCTCTCTGTACGTCTCTCTATCTCTCTCCAGACAAGGCAAGTGTTAATAAGTATTTATGGTGATGCTGCTCTTCCATGCGTCAGTAAGAACTTAATGAAACTTCTACTACCTAGGTTGTATCCCAAAATGGCACCCAATTCCCTCTCCCTCTGGTCAAAGTAGTGCACTAAATAGGCAACAGGATACCATTTTGTACTCAGCCCTAATCATAGATGTAAACATGCTCCATCAAACAGCACAGCTAACTTCTGTATGCTCCTGGGACTGACTCACCTGAGGTATTTACATTCAAGGACCATATTGTTGGCAGTGGTGGTAAACCTAATATTTGTGTAAATGTGAATCTATATCAATATGAATCACTTTTTAATGTAACAAACAATATTACACTGAACAAAAATATAAACATTAACATGTAAAGTGTTGGTCCCAAGTTTCATGAGCTGAAATAAAAGATCCCCGAATTTTTCAAAAAGGTTATTTCTGTCAATGTCACGTTCTGACCTTAGTTCCTTTTTATGTCTCTATTTTAGTTGGTCGGGGCGTGAGTTGGGGTGGGCATTCTATGTTGTTTTTCTATGTTTTGTTCTGTTGTTCTATTTCTATGTGTTTGGCCTAGTATGGTTCTCAATCAGAGGCAGGTGTCAGTCGTTGTCTCTGATTGGGAGCCATATTTAGGTAGCCTGTTTTCCTTTATGTTTTGTGGGGGGTTGTTTCCTGTGTCTGCACCATACGGGACTGTTTCGATTTTCGTTTGTTCATTCACTTTGTTATTTTGTATTTTTGTAGTGTTCAGTTTTATATATTAAAATGGACACTTACAACGCTGCACATTGGTCCGATATCTCTTACTCCTCGTCAGAAGAAGAGGAAAGTCGTTACAGTCAAGTTCTGTGCACAAATTTGTTAACATCCCTGTTAGTGAGCATTTCTTCTTTGCCAAGATAATACATCCACCTGACAGGTGTGGTATATCAAGAAGCTGAATAAACAGCAMGAGCATTACACAGGTGCACCTTGTGCTGGGGACAATAAAAGGCCATTCTAAAATGTGCAGTTTTGTCACCCAACACAATGCCACAGACGTCTCAAGTTTTGAGGGAGCGTGCAATTGGCATGCTGACTGCAGGACTGTCCACTAGAGCTGTTGCCAGAGAACTGAATGTTCATTTCTCTACCATAAGCCATCTCCAACTTCGTTTTAGAGAATTTGGCAGTACGTCCAACTGCCCTCACAACCGCAGACCACATGTAACCACAGCAGCCCAGGACCTCCACATCCGGCTTCTTCATCTGCAGGATCGTCTGAGACCAGCCACCAGGACAGCTGATGAGGGTTTGAACGACCAACGAATATCTGCACAAACTGTCAGAAAACGTCTCAGGGAAGCTCATCTGCATGCTCGTTATCCTCACCAGGGTCTTGACCTGTCTGCAGTTCGGCATCATAACCGACTATAGTGGGCAAATGCTCACCTTCCTAGGGCCATTGGCACACTGGAGAAGTGTGCTATTCACGGATGAATCAACATTGTGAACAGAGCGCCCCATGGTGGCAGTGGGATTATGGTGTGGGCAGGCATAAACTACAGACCACGAACACAATTGCATTTTATCGATGGGATTTTGAATGCACAAAGATACCGTGACTATATCCTGAGGCACATTGTCGTGCCATTCTTCCGCCGCCATCACCTCATGTTTTAGCATGACAATGGACGGCCCCATGTCGCATGGATCTGTACACAATTCCTGGAAAATGAAAATGTCCCAGTTCTTTTATGGCCTCACCAGACATGTCACCCATTGAGCATGTTTGGGATGCTCTGGATCGACATGTGCGACAGTTCCAGTTCCCGACAATATCTAGCAACTTCCCAGAGGCATTGAAGAGGATTGGGAAAACATTCCACAGGCCACAATCAACAGCCTGATCAACTCTATGTGAAGGTGATGTGTCGTGCTGCATAAGGCAAATGGTGGTAACACCAGATACAGACTGGTATTCTGATCCAGACTGGTTTTCTGATCCTACCTTTTTTTTTTAAGGCATCTGTGAACAACAGATGCGTATCTGTATTCCCAGTCATGTGAAATCCATAGATTAGGGCCTAATGAATTCATTTCAATTAACTGATTTCCTTATATAAACCTCTACACTAAATCATTTTCTTTGGATGTGCGCCAGCTCATGCTCTCTATTAGACTTATATGAACTGGAACACAGTAGAATCTCAGAAAAGGTTGCATTGCATAATTTTTTTGTTCTGTGTATAATCTTCAAGTCAAAATTCCTGTGGATGGTCATGTTATTCAAACCCATACTAGTTATTAAGGCGAGTTACAGTATGTCGTGCTTTTTGTGGATTTGTCTCTTTAACCTTCCTCTATGTATTTACAAGTGAATCAATGATTTTGATTATATACCCATTTCCTTCTCAGTCGCTTCCCACAAACTCTCCCCACAACATCTTTTAACAGATTTTAATGACATTTTAAAAGAAGAAATAAATGTCCTCTGAAGTCTAGTCCCATTTTCATTATGAAAGATAATTAAAATAATCCATCCTCTTATGGTTTCCACAAAATCATCCTGTTATGTCCTGTACAGATGTAGAATCTTAATTTGATCACCCTGTTGCAGGAAAGTTTGTGTAGATTATTTGAGGTTAAAAAGGCTTCTGAAGTTTGTATATCCCAATTTTAAATTTCGGACTTGATTTTCATTTAGAAAAATTTATTAACCCCTACAAAAAGGCCATTAATTATATTCAAAATAATAATTCACATTTCCTGTTGCTGCAGGATTATTTTCCTGCTGTCGCAAACTGACTCAAGTTAATATTCTACATTTGTAACTACATAAGTGGAAAGTATTTCCTAGGGCCCTGGTGGTCATGAAAGTTTGTCAGCTGGAGATTGTCATGCAAATATCTGCTGGTCTCACTGTAATTGACCGTTAATTAATATAAACACGTTTAGCATCTCCGGCCTACCACGCATAGCCTACAAACCACTGATACGGACCTGTGGAATAACCTCCATGTAATATAGCCTACAAGCCACTGATACGGACCTGTGGAAGAACTTATGATATAGCCTACAATCATGATACGACTGTGAATAACTCATGTATATGCCTACAAGCACTGTCGCTGTTGGTCCTCCATGTAATTTACCTACAAGACCACGAGTATGGACCTGTGGCAATAACTCCATGTAATATAGCCTCAAGCACTGATAGGACTGGTGGAAATACCTCCATGTAATATAGCTACACCATGATACACCTGTGGATAACTCCATGTAATATAGCTACAAGCCACTGATACGGACCTGTGGAATAACCTCATGTAATATACCTACAAGCCACTTGATCAGCACTGTGGAATAATCCTATGTAATATAGACCTACAAGCCACTGAATATGGACTGTGGAATACCTCCATGTAATATAGCTCTACAAGCCACTGATACGGAACTGTGGAATACCTCCATGTAATATAGCTACAACGCATCTGTCGGACCTGTGGAATAACTCCATGTAATTAGCCCTATCAAGCCACTGATAGGACCTGTGGAATAATTCATGTAATATTAGCCTACAAGACCTGACTACTGGACCTGTGAATTACCTCTGTAATATAGCACAAGCCCATGTATCGGACTGTGGAATAGCCTCCTGTATTAGCCTACGACATTGATAGGATGTGGAATAACCTCCATGTAATATAGCCTACAAGCCACTGATATGGACCTGTGGAATAACCTCCATGTAATATAGCCTAAATAATCACAATCAATCCATTATTTATTTTAGGCAGATCTAAAGAAACATTATYATATGAAGAAAATGTAGCCTATTTCAGAAGAAACAAATAGCATATTCTGAGTCGTCCTTATGTTAAGCCCTGATCTGGCTATGCCATATGACTGTGGGCTACAATAGTTAATTTAGCAGACAAGATTTGCTTATAATTCCTGTGGCATTATTTTACATTTTGCATGAACCAGCTATGAGGAGCCGTCTCTTGCTGTGCAACAGGTGATCTTATTCCACTCAAACTCTGAATGCCAGGGCTGACAGGAAGTGTTTGATTTGATTTTAGATTGCATTTGCATTGATGTCAGAGTGATTAGAGGGACAATAGATTGCTGAGTACCAGGCCATTAGGACCTGATGGAGGGACAATACATTGCTGAGTACCAGGCCATTAGGACCTGATGGAGGGACAATAGATCGCTGAGTACCAGGACATTAGGACCTGATGGAGGGACAATAGATCGCTGAGTACCAGGACATTAGGACCTGATGGAGGGACAACAGATCACTGAGTACCAGGACATTAGGACCTGATGGAAGGACAACAGATCGCTGAGTACCAGGCCATTAGGACCTGATGGAGGAACAATAGAGCCCTGAGTACCAGGCCATTAGCGACTGGCCGATAGCAGGTTTGGTAGGCTACTAATGGCCATCAGCGACATCAGGGCACAGTTTTGGAGGTCAAGTGAAATTTGACTGCAGTAATGACTTGTGGCTGCATCATGTTATGTGTCTTCTAATCATCGGCATGGACCAGGGAGTGTTTTAGGATGAAAAGAAACGGGATACAGCTATAAGCACAGACAAAAACCTAGAGGAAAATCTGTTTCAGTCTGCTTTCCAACAGATACTGGGAGACAATTTCACCTTTCAGCAGGACTGAGATATGAGTGCTGAGACTTGTAAAGGCCCAGTGCACTGCATTTGTGAGGATTTTTATTTTTATTTATTTATTAATATATATTTTTTATTCAGATTTTTCAGGGGGTGCTGCAGCACCCTCAGCACCCTTGCTTCCCGCGGCTATGCACAGCTGTAATCGCAGCCAAATGTGTTTCTACAAAGTATTGACTGAGGGGTGTGAATACTTCTGTAAATTAGATATTTCCAAATGAAAAATATACTTTTTTAATTCAAGCGGTAACACAACAAAATGTGGAATAAGTCAAGGGGTATGAATAGTTTCTGATGGCACTGTAACTACCTATCAGATATCAATCTCAAAATCTCAACAGTTAATCATCATAGAGAGAGCCTCTATCTCATACGTTCTCTCTGAAAGAGGAAGCTGTAGCAAACAGCCCTACTGCTCTTTCAGTACGTTGGCAGATAAACAACATTCAACACATGGGAACAACTGCTCAACACAGTTAATATGCAACGCCTGTGTAGAACTATATGGCGTTCACAATTTCCTTGGCAACAATTGTTTGCAAAACAATTGATTGGCTTGTTTGTTTGCCAGAGATTCATTTATTGTGCTTTGTTATTTGTATAATGCACATGCATGTAATGTAAAATAATCAACCAGCTCAATCAAACTGATACAGAAGGCTACAGAAAAGTAACTCAGGCATGAGAATGAAACATTCATGACGAGTGGGTGTTGCAAGGACCAGTTTAAAAGGAACAGTTTTTATCCACCCTTAATATGGCAGTTTCATTCCCCCAAATTACTCCGAGTTATGGTACACAATACATTTAAAAAAACTGGATTCAACCTTGAGAGTGTGCTACAAGTGAAATTACATATTTGGTCACTTACAGTAGGCCTGCCTACAGATGTAGGATTTTAATTTGATCGCTCTTTTGTTTCTAAGAATTTCCCTGTATAGCAGGAAATGCAAACTTGTAGTGTATTCAAAGTTWAAAAAATAATTTCCACTTCAAAATGTCGGACTTGATTTGCCCTAAATAAATATCTATTAACCTTTACAAAAACAATTCCATTAATTGTAATTCACATAATAATTCACATTTCCTGTTGCTGCAGAATAATTTTCCCGCTGTAGCAAACTGGCTCAAATTAAGATCGTACATTTCTATACTACWGTAGGATAAATAGACACCATAGGTAACCATTCAATTCTTAATGCATTTCAATGTATATTTTCTGCTCGTTTAAGCGTCTCTTTTTGAAACAGTGATGCTCTTAGACTTGTCTCTTTGTTTCGATCTGCCTTGCTATGACCCATCAAGGAAAGTACTGAGGAAAATCCATTTAGAGTTTTCTGAACACTTAATGACATTTTGCCAAGTGAAAAGGAACACTGCAAAACATGTAAATAATTATAATAACAAATTGGCTAAGGGCTTTTTTCCTAATTGGGTAAAAGTATAAAAAAATGTAAATGAATTAGTGAACCAAAATCAAAGCGAATTTTGCAAAGGCTGGGAAAAAAACTTGTGAATAGTTGTCTTGAAAGCCTTATTTCACACTTTACTCAGCTTGTAAAAAGGGAGAGCTATGCTGCCAAATCCCCCCATGGCCCCATGCAGGCTCGGGCCCACCCCCGCCTCTCCCCTGTATCGCAGCAGCGCAGACAGACATGCTGAAATAGGTTAGGCATGGAAGTCATTTCCCCTCTAGGTGCTCCAACCTCTCTGTTCAGACTCAACAAGGTCCTGAAATATTATTAACATGTGATTTCAAAAACGTCTGACAACCACCTCGTTGTTTCTGTACTGTACCAGACTGGAGGGAGAGCAGTACAGCATGACCATATCACCAACAGAATTATGCCTATTAGACTGAGAAATATAGGATTTGTTTCTGGGGTTTTTTTGGGGGGGGGGGGCTTTTTCCGCCCTCTTTCGTTCTCTGAGTGAAATGGTGTGTAAATATGTTACTTGAACATTACATGAGAACCGTAGTACGTTTCTAGAGAGATGAATAGATTTGTTTACATAATGACCTGTACGAGCACACTTTCCTTCCTTTGTTCAGGAGAAACATTTCCCCATCTTTCTGATCCGAGAGCTACGTGATGGAAGGGAAGGGGTGGAGGGGTGGGAGGGTCTGAACATCTCATAATATGTGACGGTGAAGCCAAGAGTAGCCTACAGTTAAGTGACACATTCGATTTGTCTCACTTGTCCCTGCTGCATATACAGTAACAGTGTTGTAGTCTGTCGTATGGACCCTGGGGCTCAGAAAAAGGGCTGAGTATTTATCGAGGTTTCATCCTCCCGCAACCTAATAAAGCAAGTAGTGATTTAAGCCCTCTCGGGGTTTGTGCTAGGCTACATCTAACGATGCAGCTCTTTAAATTGAAACACATCTCCCAGAGCTAGCTAACTGCAAGATGATTTACATCATTTGAAGTAGATGGGGAAATTATTGACTGACACATCCATTTGTGTGTAAAGTAGTCATATACACTACCAGTCAAAAGTTTGGGACACACCTACTCATTCCAGGGTTTTTCTTTATTTTTACTATTTTCTACATTGTAGAATAATAGTGAAAACATCAAAACTATGAAGATACACATATGAATGCATGTACAGTAACTAAAAAGGATGTAAAAAAATCAAAATATATTTATATTTACGTAGTAGTGAGGTCTTTCCTTTCTGAGAAACTTGTTTACGATTGTTATCAAGATTCTCCGAATCTCCCAATCCTAAAAACCGAGCAGAACATGTTATCTTCTCTGATCTCCACTCCAGTACCATCTAAACCATCTATTAACCCTGGAGTCGTGCATTTGAGAGATGAAAAACACACACCATCTTGCCTGAGCTCTGCTGAGAGTAAATTCATTTAGTGCTTTTCCCTGGACCTATAGATTTTATTTACCAGACATAACTAACTCAAGGCGGAATATTTATTGAGTGCAATCCACCCATTTGTAATAATGTTTTATTGTGATGATCTCACATAGGTGTGTGCACAATGTCGAGTGTAGGATTTATTCTAGCATTAAAAAAAACTTTGGTCCATAACAAAGGTTTCCATCTCTCCTCTTTACATCTTGTCAATACATTGTGTTTGGTTTAATGCTGCAATTCGTATTCCACCCAACAATGTCACATATAATCTGCCGAACGTAATGAAACATAAACCATCCTAATTCAAAGCCCCGCATACAGAAGAGAGAGAGAGAGAGAGAAAGAGAGAGAAAGAGATCCTGAAAGACATCACACTCAACCACAGCCCCAGCACCTCACACAGGAGCAACAGAGCGATGAGCACGCCCCCCAGACCTGCAAGACTCCCGCCAACCTGCAAACTCCCCCAGACCTCAGATCCCCACCGCAGACTCCCTCCAACCTGCAAGACTCCCCCCAGACCTGCAAGACTCCCCCCAGACCTGCAAAGACTCCCCCAGACCTGCAAGACCCCCCCAGACCTGCAAGATCCCCCAGACCTGCAAGACCCCCACTGAACCCTCCCAGACCGAAAGACTCCCACCCAGACCTGCAAGACTCCCACCCAGACCTGCAAACTCCCTCCAGACCGCACTCCCCCAGACCTGCAAGACTCCCTGCCTAGACTGCAAGACTGCCCGCCCAGACCTGCAAGACTCTCTCACAGACTGCAATACTCTCTCCCAGACCTGCAAGACTCCCTCCCAGACTGCAAGACTCCCGCCCAGACCTCCAAGACTCCCGCCAAGGCCTGCAAGACTCCGCCCAGACCTGCAAGACTCTCTCCCAGACATGCAAGACTCCGCTCCAGACCTGCAAGACTCTCTCCCAACATGCAAGACTCCCCCCGACCAGCAAGACTCCCCGGACCTGCAAGACTCCCCCTGACCTGCAAGACTCCCGCCCAGACCTGCAAGACTCTCTCCCAGACATGCAAGACTCCCCCGGACTGCAAGACTCCCCCTGGACCTGCAAGACTCTCTCCCAACATGCAAGACTCCCCCGGATCTGCAAGACTCCCCCGGACCTGCAGAGTAAATCCTCTGCATTATCATAAACAGCAGACTCCAACATTTCCTAAGTGAAAACAATGTCCTGAGCAAATATCAAATTGACTTCTTACCAAAATTCTACCTACTTCGCCTAAACATCAACACCACAGAACTTCCACACAAGGCTGTAACAATCTAAGAGGCAAGAAGGGCCTTCTACGCCATCAAAAGGAACATAAAACTCACAAATCCCTATTAGGATCTGCAAAAAATATTCAATCAGTTATTGAACCAATTCCCTTTATGGTTGTGATATCTGGGTCTGCTCACCAACTAAAGATTCACAAAATAACACAAACACCAATTGAAACTCTGCATGCAAATCTGCAAAAAATATACTTGTGTAAAAGGCAAATCCCAAACAATACATGCAGAGCAGAATTAGACTACAGTATACCCGCTAGTTGTCAGAATCCAGAAAATAGCTCTTAATAAATTCTAAACCACCTAAAAGGAATCAATGTCCATACATTACCCCACAGAGCCTCACCTACATAGATATGAACCTAGAGAAGATCCCCTCAGCCAGCTGGCCGGGTCTGTTCTCAAACACAAATAGACCCCCACAGACCCTCACCTACATAGAATGAACCTAAGAAGAGTCCCCTCAGCCAGCTCCTGGGCTCGTTTCCAAACACAATAGACCCCACAGAGCCCTCACCTACATAGAGATGAAACTAGAGAAGAGTCCCCTCAGCCAGCTGGTCCTGGGGCTCTGTTCCCAAACACAAATAGACCCACAACCCTCACCTACAATAGAGATGAACCTAGAGAAGAGTCCCCTCAGCCAGCTGGTCCTGGGGCTCTGTTCTCAAACCACAAATAGACCCCACAGACCCTCACCTACATAGAAGAACCTAGAGAAGAGTCCCCTCAGCCACTGTCCTGGCTCGTTCACAAACACAAATAGACCCACAGAGCCCTCACCTACATAGAGATGAACCTAGAGAAGAGTCCCCTCAGCCAGCGGTTCTGGGCTCTGTTCTCAACACAAATAGACCCCACAGAGCCTCACCTACATAGAGATGAACCTAGAGAAGATCCCCTCAGCCAGCTGTTCTGGGCTCGTTCTCAAACACAAATAGACCCCACAGAGCCCTCCCCTACATAGAGATGAACCTAGAGAAGAGTCCCTCAGCAGCTGTCTGGTCTGTTCTCAAACACAAATAACCCCACAGAGCCCTCGCTTACACTAAGATGAACCTAGAGAAGAGTCCCCTCAGCCAGCTGGTCCTGGGGCTCTGTTCTCAAACACAAATAGACCCCACAGAGCCCTCGCCTACATAGAGATGAACCTAGAGAAGAGTCCCCTCAGCCAGCTGGTTCTGGGGCTCTGTTCACAAACACAAATAGACCTCACAGAGCCCCAGGACAGAAACACATTTAGACCCAACCAAATTATGACAAAGCAAAAATATAACTATTTGACACACAGGAAAGAATTCATTGGAATGCTATCTGGACCTAAACAGAGAGTACACACTGGCAGAATACCTGACCACTGCGACTGGCCCCAAATTAYGAAACTCCTTGACTATGTACAGACTCAGTGAGCATAGCCTTGCTATTGAGAAAAGCCGCCGTAGGCAGACCTGGCTCTCAAGAGAAGACAGGCTATGTGCACACTGTCCACAAAATGAGGTGGAAACTGAGATACACTTCCTAACCACCTGCCAAATGTATGACCAAATTAGAGACACATATTTCCCACAGATCACATAGACCCACAAAGAATTTGAAAACAAATCAAACATTGATAGACTCCCATATCTGTTAGGCGAAATACCGCACAGTGTTTCACAGCAGCAAGGTATGATGCTCATTGCAATGTGAAAAGGGCAACCCGTGGAGCACAAACAGTGCAAACACCACCAATATCTATCTGTTTATTTATCTTTTTATTTACCTCTTTATTTACCTGTTTATTAATCACCCCCTACTACTCATACTACAACTATTTGCACATTGCTATAACATGGTACTACAGAGGAGGCTGGTGGGAGGATATATAYGAGGACATGCTCATTGTAATGGCTGGAACGGAATCAATAGAATGGTATCTAACACATGGAAACTACGTGTTGGACTCCGTTCCATGTATTTCCTTCCAGCCACTTCCTCTGCTGTGCGTAGTGGATAATATAACACTTTGAAAATGTCTTTATCATTTTACGACCTTTGTGAGTGCAATGTTAACTGTTCATTTAAAAAAAAATTGTTGATGTTGTTTTGTGTCTTCTCACTTTTGTTAATTGATTATTTCACTTGCTTTGGCAATGTAAACACGTTTCCCATGCCAATAAAGCCACGTTGAATTGAGAGAGAGAGAGAGAGAGAGAGAGAGAGAGAGAGAGAGAGAGAAACCTAGAGAAGAGTCCCCTCAGCCAGCTGGTCCTGGGCTCTGTTCTCAAACACAAATAGACCCCACAGAGCCCTCGCCTACATAGAGATGAACCTAGAGAAGAGTCCCCTCAGCCAGCTGGTTCTGGGCTCTGTTCACAAACACAATAGACCTCACAGAGCCCAGGACAGAAACACATTAGACCCCAACCAAATTATGACAAAGCCAAAATATAACTATTTGACACACAGGAAAGAATTCATTGAATGCTATCTGGACCTAAACAGAGAGTACACACTGCAGAATACCTGACCACTGCGACTGGCCCCAAATTAGAAACTCCTTGACTATGTACAGACTCAGTGAGCATAGCTTGCTATTGAGAAAAGCCGCCGTAGGCAGACCTGGCTCTCAAGAGAAGACAGGCTATGTGCACACTGTCCACACAATAAGGTGGAAACTGAGATACACTTCCTAACCACCTGCCAAATGTATGACCAAATTAGAGACACATATTTCCCACAGATCACATAGACCCACAAAGAATTTGAAAACAAATCAAACATTGATAGACTCCCATATCTGTTAGGCGAAATACCGCACAGTGTTTCACAGCAGCAAGGATGATGCTCATTGCAATGTGAAAAGGCAACCCGTGGAGCACAAACAGTGCAAACACCACCAATATCTATCTGTTTATTTACTTTTTATTTACTCTTTATTTACCTGTTTATTAATCACCCCTACTACTCATACTACAACTATTTGCACATTGCTATAACATGGTACTACAGAGGAGGCTGGTGGGAGGATATATAGAGGACATGCTCATTTGAATGGCTGGAACGGAATCAATAGAATGGTATCTAACACATGGAAACTACGTGTTGGACTCCGTTCCATGTATTTCCTTCCAGCCACTTCCTCTGCTGTGCGTAGTGGATAATATAACACTTTGAAAATGTCTTTATCATTTACGACCTTGTGAGTGCAATGTTAACTGTTCATTTAAAAAAAAATTGTTGATGTTGTTTTTGTCTTCTCACTTTTGTTAATTGATTATTTCACTTGCTTTGGCAATGTAAACACGTTTCCCATGCCAATAAAGCCACGTTGAATTGAGAGAGAGAGAGAGAGAGAGAGAGAAGAGAGAGAAGAGAGAGAGAGGAGAGAGAGAGAGAGAGAGAGAGGAGAGAGAGAGAGAGAGAGAGAGAGAGAGATTAGAGTTCATGTAGAGGCATGTCCAGATCTCTTGAAGGTGACAGTGTAATACAGCACAAAGGTAGAACAGATAACAGACATGGAATTAGCATGGCTAAACAGACAGGGAATTAGCATGGCTAAACAGACAGGAGATTGCAGCAGCATGGAGAGACTGAAATCAGTCACAGTCACAACACACAAGGAGATTACAGTGACAGACATGGAGAGAGGCTGTAACAGCATGGTCATGAAGTCACAAACTACATAGCACAGCAGTCGTCACAAATCAGTGAGCGCTACTTTAATCATTAAGATGAAGATGGCTGGCAGTGTCACGCCATGAGGAGAAACATGATTAGAAGGAGAAAACAGAAAATGTGTAGGCCTAATGTGGATTATATGTGTTATTATTAGAGGCCTTGGAAGACAGCTTCGAGTATCATTTTCAATTCATTCCCTGTACACATTCATCTGTGCATTGTTTTCAATTCATTCCCCTGTATACATTCATCTGTGCGTTGTTTTCAATTCATTCCCCTGTACACATTCATCTGTGCATTGTTATTGTATTATTTTGTCAGTTTACAGTATGTACTGTGTCCCATGTACTCTTCCAGTAATGTCTTCTTTTAGGCTAAATGGTATCTACAGTACAGTACCGTTCTCAGTGGCCCTGTGATTTGTGGTTAAAGAGACCGTGCCTCCCTGTGGTCGTCTACGGTTGATCCCTGACCTTACCGTTGGAGTGACATATACACTTCTAGAATTGTGGTTGAGTTCCACTCAGGAAGTTCCATGGTTCCCAGGGTATAGTATAAAGCTGAGGGGAGGTGAAGTGCAGTGGTGTGTGTGTGTGTGTGTGTGTGTGTGTGTGTGTGTGTGTGTGTGTGTGTGTGTGTGTGTGTGTGTGTGTGTGTGTGTGTGTGTGTGTGTGTGTGTGTGTGTGTGTGTGTGTGTGTGTGTGTGTGTGTGTGTGTGTGTGGTGTGTGTGTGTGTGTGTGTGTTGCGTGTCCGCGGTGTGTGTGC
>NW_019943206.1:48929-61974 GCF_002910315.2 Salvelinus sp. IW2-2015 | reverse complement strand
ATAGAAAAGAAGAAAGATTAGAGTTCATGTAGAGGCATGCCAGATCTCTGAAGTGACAGTGAATACAGCACAAAGGTAGAACAGATAACAGACATGGAATTAGCATGGCTTAACAGACAGGGAATTAGCATGCTAACAAGACAAGGAGTACAGTGACAGACATGGGAGAGGCTGTAAACAGCAATGGTCATGAAGTACAAACACATAGCAAAGCAGTCGTCACAAATCAGTGAGCGCTACTTTATATCATTAAGATGAAGATGGCTGGCAGTGTCACGCCATGAGGAGAAACATGATTGAAGGAGAAAACAGAAAATGTGTAGGCCTAATGTGGATTATATGTGTTATTATTAGAGGCCTTGGAAGACAGCTTCGAGTATCATTTTCAATTCATTCCCCTGTACACATTCATCTGTGCAGTTTTCAATTCATTCCCCTGTATACATTCATCTGTGCGTTGTTTCAATTCATTCCCCTACGCGTGTGTGTGTGTCCGTGTGTGTTCTGTCATCTTCGTCTGCAGTGATCTCTGGATAGAAGCCACAGATGGCAGTCAACCACTAAATCAGTCCCAGTCCTTATCTGACTCCTACAACTGCAACATACAGACCAAAGTAAGTAGGGAAGTTGGAGGAGCTTCTGACTTAACATCATGGTAACTAAACTCTGCAAGAGCGAAGTGAGGGCAGTTTTCCGTGAAATTACATTATTTACATTTATCAAGAAGTTCCAATTCACTTTACAATCATACTTACAGACTTAAAAGTGTTGTTTTCTATTAACACTCAAAATATGAATTAAAATTATTTTAAAAAACAAATCTGCAAGTGAAGCTTTCACTACCGTCTGCATGAAGGCAGGCATGTTAGGCTAGCACAGACTGGAATATGTTCCGGGATTCTCCTGATGGCATTGAGGAGTACACCACATCAGTCATTGCCTTCATCAATAAGTGCATCGATGACGTCAACCCCACAGTGACTGTACGTACATACCCCAACCAGAAGTCATGGATTACAGGCAACAACCGCTTTCAGCTAAAGGCTAGAGCTACCGCTTCCAAGGAGCCAGACTCTAACCCGGAAGCTTATAAAAAATGACACCATGTCTTCCGACTAAATATCAAACAAGCAAAGCGCCAATACAGGACTACGACCAAATCGTACTACACCCGCTCTGACGCTCGTCGGATGTGGCAGGGCTTGCAAACTATTACAGACTACAAGGGAAGCACAGCCGAGAGCTTCCAATGACACYAGCCTACCAGACAGGCTAAAGGACTTCTATGCTCGCTTCGAGGCAAGTAACACTGAAACATGCATGAGAGCATCAGTTGTTCCGGATGACGCTCTCTGCGGCCGATGTGAGTAAGATCTTTAACTTCTTTGGGACAGGGGCAGAATTGAGTAGCTTGGATAAAAAGGTGCCCAGAGTAAACTGCCTGCTACTCTGTCCTAAAAAGTAGAGTATGCATATAATTAGTAGATTTGGATAGKAAACACTCTGAAGTTTCTAAAACTGTTTGAATGATGTCTGTGAGTATAACAGAACTCCTATGGCAGGCAAAAACCTGAGAAAAAATCCAACCAGGAAATCTGAGATTTGTAGTGTTTCAACTCTTTGCCTATCCAAGATACAGTGGAAATGGGGTCATATTGCACTTCCTAAGGCTTCCACTAGATGTCAACAGTCTTTAGAACCTTGTTTGATGCTTCTACTATAAAGGAGGGGGGAATGAGAGGGGATTGAGTCAGTGGTCTGGCAGAGTGCCACGCACATTCACATGAGAGGTAGCGTGCGTTCCATTGCATTTCTGAAGACTAAGGAATTCTCCGGTTGGAACATTATTGAAGATTTATGATAAAAACATCCTAAAGATTGATTATATACTTAGTTTGACATATTTCTACGAACTGTAATATGACTTTTCGTCTGAACTTTCGCCTGGACCTGCCAGCGCGTCGTCAGTTTGGATTGTGTACCAAACATGCGAACAAAAGGAGGTGTTTGGACATAAATGACGGACTTTATCGAATAAATCAAACATTTATTATGGAACTGGGATTCCTGGAAGTGCATTCTGATCCAAGATCATCAAAGGTAAGTGAATATTTATAATTCTATTTCTGACTTTGTTGACTCCACAAAATGGCGGATATCTCTTTGGCTTGTTTGGGCTCTGAACGCTGTACTCAGATTATTGCATGGTGTGCTTTTTCGGTAAAGCTTTTTTGAAATCTGACACAGCGGTTGCATTAAGGAGAAGTTTATCTAAAGTTCCATGCATAACACATGTATTTTCATCAACATTTAMAATMAGTATTTCTGTAAATTGATGTGGCTRTCTGCAAAATCACCGGATGTTTTGGAAGCAAAACATTACTGAACGTAACGCGCCAATGTATGCATTGGCATCCACATCACCAACAAACTAAKAAACTAAGTAGATGAAGGGTCATGATGGAAAAATTASATAAAATAATATTTTAGTGATTTCTAACTCTGTTCCGGTTCAAATGTAATGCAGAAGGTTATGAAGTACACACTCCAGAGACGTATTACTAAAGCAACGCAGATGCCCCGTACACCAGGGGACTTGGTGATTAATTACTAGCTAGATTTTTTTTATTTAGCTAAGTTTCCCGTCAGGGCGTATTAATGGAAAATGGATGGGGATCCCTCCACACAGACATACAGCATTAGTAGGGTTTGGTTCTGTGCCTTTATGTGCATGGCAGGCTGACAGGCAACTGTAGAACTACTGGATTAATGGAAGCTGACAGCACAACCATACAGCCCCACGCTGCTCTCCCTCTCTCACCATGGTAACCCTAACCACCAACCCTAACCATAAAAAGCAACCTATTCCATGCAGATTAAAACTGTGATGAATGTTGTGCTTGTGTAGCATGAAAGAAATCTGAAGAGAAAATAAAAAGCTTGCCTCTCAACAGCCCTAACTCCACGATGGCAGCCAAATCCCAGAGCGACTGGCTGGCAGGTGGGCCATGGAGAGGTAGCTTACATTTTCCAGCCAGACTCCAGGCGTGAGAGTTAGGTTTCACTAAGCCAGGCTGCTAAGGAGTCTGTAGACCAGGGCTGGGCTAGCACTGTGTTTTAATCATAGCACATAGCTAGAGCCCAAGTAAGGGTGTTTTACTCATGTGTTTTTCTGTGTTGTCCTACAGTAAGTGTACTAATGCTTGATGAAGAGAACCAGGGCCTTGTGTGCCACTGATGTCAACAACAGCTTGTCACAATCAGTTCTGTGACGCATGATCATGGTTTACAATTCTACTTTGTGTGAAGGTGGGAAGTGATGGAACAGTGGCGATCGGGGAAGAAGAGGGTGTTAATAAAAACCCAGCAGGCCCTATTTCCTGCGGACCTCTTCCGTAGGGTGTGAGTGATGTGTTCTCACTCAACAGTCAATGTAAAGTCTTCCACATCAATTGAACGGTGAGCCTGTCCGACTTCCAGACGCACCGGGCTTCGCTTCCTTCTTACACCCCGCCTCGCAGCGATCGATCCCTCCTCAATTAACGATAAACTCCAGGATGTCCGCCCTTTAGACTGCGATTACTCACTTGTGCCGCAATCCAGCTAATTAATCCTAGTGATAGCCTAATGAGGTCCGGTGCTCAGGGAGGACGAAGGGAATGAGAGAGAGAGAGATGGAGAGAGAGAGAGAGAGAGCGAGAGAAACTCTTCTGTAGCCATTATCCAGTGAGTTATGTACCTGCAGCGCCGGGTAAAATTGATCCCATGATGGAAGTCTGACAGGGTCTCATCTTTTCCTCAGAAAACAGACAAATCAATACAGTAGAGGGGGGCCTCCTTCTGAAAGAAAGGATATTGTATAAAAGGAAATGAATGCCGTGTTTCCAGGAGTTCAGATATAGTGTTGAGAGTATGACGTTGAATTAGTTAGCAGCAAGATGATAATATCATTGTTGTTATCATTGACAGTGGATCCACAATAATAATGAGTTATTCATTTTCAGTAATGTGTTTTTCTATTTCAAATATTCCTAACTATAGAATCACACATGAACAGAATGCAAGACCCCCCCAAAAAGGTCCTGGATTAAATGGACTGTTGAATTCTATGAAGAGTGGATCACTACTGCCACCAGGATGGTGAGGTTAACTGCACATAAACACTTCTGTTTGAGGCTATTTGAACTAAAGTACATTCAGTAATGTGTCGTTGTTTTGAGTAAGACAGAAGGAATGAGAGAACTATGGTGTCCTCCTTGTCTGACTGACAAGCATGGGAAAAAATACCATAATTAAAGAGAAATGTGCCATAATTGGACAGTCTAATTACGAACGGGTAGCTCTGCGGACGAGGAAGGGGATACTCCTCTTCAGTGTGGAAACAGTGTTACATGTATTTTTTATCAGTGTGTTATCCATTAGTTAGCTGCATGTCTTAATTACTCGGCAGCTTGAAGAGCCTCTACCTTTTCAGGTATCTGACGCACCGAGGCACACTTGAAACAGTTTATCAAAAGGTGGATCTTACAAACGCTGTCATTTTATGGTATCTTAAAATATCCCATAGCATCCCCCCACAACATTATTAGGTAAAGGATGAGAGATGGATAAAAGAAAGTCAGAAAGATAGAGAGAGAGAGAGAGAGGAGAGAGAGAGAGAGAGAGAGAGAGGAGAGAGAGAGAGAAGAGAGAGAGAGAAGAAGAGAGAGAGAGAGAGGAGAGAGAGAGAGAGAGAGAGAAAATACAGAGATACCAATTAAGAGGGAGGGAGAAAGAGAGGCAGAGAGAGAGAAAAGAAAGAGGAAGAGAGACAAGCAAAGAAGAAGACAGTCTATCGACACTAGGACAGACGAAGACACAATAAGTCAGTGTCCAGCCCATGGTAAAATATACTGGTCTAGCCAATCAAGGCCCCTCCAGACACCCTTTTCTGCACCCCAGAGCCACTAAGTCTTCTCGGGTTCACCACGCTGTCATAGCCGCTCTCCCCATGAGCTCCACTCACACCATTTCATAGATCACTATTAAATCGTCAAATTGTTGAGACCTTATCAAAACGTGGATCTTACAAATGCTGTACTTTTATGGTATCTTAAATAATCCCATAGACCTGCAACTGTTTCATCTCCCAGGGCCGAATGAGTTTAAACAAGTGCTCACACCACACAGGCATATAGAGACAGTAATCACAGGGATGTAAAGACCAGAAAGACCCGCCTCTGTGTAATGTAAAGACACAGTGAATCAATTCACATGTCTAGGAATTGACTTGGAWAGTCCAAGTGAGTAAGAACGGATGAATGCATTGCTGATGATGGCTGTACAGTCATAGACTGCTACCTGACATGAACGGCAGGGATAATACTTTTAGACAGACATTTTTGTGAGCGAWTTCTTTTTTCTATACAGATATTGTCAACATACTCCTCTCCATTAACTGGATTTGGACTGATATCGACTGCTTTATGACTCCCGGCTATCTCTAGAGAAAACCTTGTGTGGTTCTAGTGAATTACAATAGCGAGAAATCTGTACCCATTAAACACTCCCTTTTTGGAGTGGCATTTGAGTCAATGCAGCAGCAGACTTGGACCGTTTTCTATGATGTCAATTCACGCTTTCCGCTCTTCATGTGAAAATTGATAATTGATGTGCTCTGCTGCGTAAATAAGAAAAATGAACACAAACAAGCGCTCAGTGAAAGTCTCAATCGGGAATGAAAAAGACTTTCTGAAAACCTCATTTGTTTCCAGTTCACAGATCTGATTAGCTGGAGGACTTTGTGTTTAGRATTAGCAAACTGTAACTAAGCAAAGTAATACATTTACAGTTGACTGGGGAACACTTACAGAACTATGGCCCCCAAGGACAGCCGCATCTACAGCATAGCATAGCTGTGCTCTGGACACCATATGTGAACTGATTGCTCCCCATCTATCTTCAGAMCTCGTGCTGCTAGGCGACCTAAACTGGAACATGCTTAACACCCCAGCCATCCTACAATCTAAGCTTGATGCCCTCAATCTCACACAAATTATCAATGAACCTACCAGGTACCACCCCAAAGCCGTAAACACGGGCACCCTCATAGATATCATCCTAACCAAATTGCCCTCTAAATACACCTCTGCTGTTTTCAACCAAGATCTCAGCGATCACTGCCTCATTGCCTGAATCGTCACTGGGTCAGCGGTTCAAACAACCTTCACTCATCACTGTCAAACGCTCCCTGAAACACTTAAGCAAGCAGGCCATTCTAATCGCTGGCCGGGTATCCTGGAGGATATTGACCTCATCCCGTCAGTAGAGGATGCCTGGTTATTTTTTTTAAATGCCTTCCTCAACTCTTAAATAAGCATGCCCCATTCAAGAAATTTAGAACCAGGAACAGATATAGCCCTTGGTTCTCTCCAGACCTGACTGCCCTTAACCAACACAAAAACATCCTATGGCAATCTGCATTACCATCGAACAGCCCCCGTGGTATGCAACTTTTCAGGGAAGCTAGAAACCATATACACAGGCAGTTAGAAAAGCCAAGGCTAGCTTTTTCAAGCAGAAATTTGCTTCCTGCAACACAACTCAAAAAGTTCTGGGACACTGTAAAGTCCATGGAGATAAGAACACATCCTCCAGCTGCCCACTGCACTGAGGACAGGAAACTCTGTCACCACCGTAAATCCACTATAATTGAGAATTTCAATAAGCATTTTTCTACGCCTGGCCATGCTTTCCACCTGGCTACCCCTACCCCGGTCACAGCACTGCACCCCCCACAGCAACTCGCCCAAGCCTTCCCCATTTCTCTCCTTCTCCCAAATCCAGTCAGCTGATGTTCTGAAAGGCTGCAAAATGGACCCCTACAAATCAGCCGGGCTAGACAATCTGGACCCTTTCTTTCTAAAATTATCTGCAGACATTGTTGCAACCCCTATTACTAGCCTGTTCAACCTCTTTTGTGTCGTTGAGATTCCCAAAGATTGGAAGCAGCTGCGGTCATCCCCCTCTTCAAAGGGGGGAACACTCCTTGACCCAAACTGCTACAGACCTATATCTATCCTCCACCTGCCTTTCTAAGGTCTTCGAAAGCCAAGTCAACAAACAGATTACCGACCATTTCGATCCCACCATACCTTCTCCGCTATGCAATCTGGTTTCAGAGCTGGTCATGGGTGCACCTCAGCCACGCTCAAGGTCCTAAACGATATCCTAACCGCCATCGATAAGAACAATACTGTGCAGCCGTATTCATTGACCTGGCCAAGGCTTTTGACTCTGTCAATCACCACATCCTCATCGGCAGACTCGATAGCCTTGGTTTCTCAAATGATTGCCTCGCCTGGTTCACCAACTACTTCTCTGATAGAGTTCAGGGTGTCAAATCGGAGGGCCTGTTGTCCGGGCCTCTGGCAGTCTCTATGGGGGTGCCACAGGGTTCAATTCTTGGACCGACTCTCTTCTCTGTATACATCAATGATGCCGCTCTTGCTGCTGGTGAGTCTCTGATCCACCTCTCCGCAGACGACACCATTCTGTATACTTCTGGCCCTTCTTTGGACACTGTGTTACAACCCTTCAGACGAGCTTCAATGCCATTACAACTCTCCTTCTGTGGCCTCCAATTGCTCTTAAATACAAATAAAATGAAGCATGCTCTTCAACCGATCACTGCCTGCACCTGCCCGCCCGTCCAACATCACTACTCTGGACAGTTCTGACTTAGAATATGTGGACAACTACAAATACCTAGGTGTCTGGTTAGACTGTAAACTCTCCTTCCAGACTCACATCAAATATCTCCAATCCAAAGTTAAATCTAGAATTGGCTTCCTATTTCGCAACAAACAATCCTCACTCATGCTGCCAACATACCCTTGTAAAACTGACCATCCTACCGATCCTCGACTTCGGCGATGTAATTTACAAAATAGCCTCCAATACCCTACTCAATAAATTGGATGCAGTCTATCACAGTGCCATCCGTTTTGTCACCAAAGCCCCATATACTCACCACCACTGCGACCTGTACGCTCTCTTTGGCTGGCCCTCGCTTCATACTCGTCGCCAAACCCACTGGCTCCAGTCATCTACAAGACCCTGCTGGTAAAGTCCCCCCTTATCTCAGGTCACTGGTCACCATAGCAGCACCCACCTGTAGCACGCGCTCCAGCAGGTATATCTCTCTGGTCATCCCCAAAACCAATTCTTCCTTTGGCCGCCTCTCCTTCCAGTTCTCTGCTGCCAATGACTGGAATGAACTACAAAAATCTCTGAAACTGGAAACACTTATCTCCCCACTAGCTTTAAGCACCAGCTGTCAGAGCAGCTCACAGATTACTGCACCTGTACAATAGCCCATCTATAATTTACCAAACAACTACCTCTCGCCCTACTGTATTTATTTAATATATTTGCTCCTTTGCACCCCATTATTTCTATCTCTACTTTGCACATTCTTCCACTGCAAATCTACCATTCCAGTGTTTTTCTTGCTATACTGTATTTACTTCGCCACCATGGCCTTTTTTTGCCTTTTACCTCCCTTATCTCACCTCATTTGCTCACATTGTATATAGACTTATTTTTCTACTGTATTATTGACTGTATGTTTGTTTTACTCCATGTGTAACTCTGTGTTGTTGTATGTGTCGACTGCTTTGCTTTATCTTGGCCAGGTCGCAATTGTAAATGAGAACTTTATCTCAACTTGCCTACCTGGTTAAATAAAGGTTAAATAAATACAAAAATAACAAATTGTGTTTACTCTGTTGCTATAGTAACCGCCCCAGAGACAGCAACACCTATAGGATCTGCCCTGTTGCTATAGGAACTGCCCAAGAGTCAGCAACACCTATAGTATCTACTCTGTTGCTATAGTAATTGACCCAAGTCAGCAACACCTATAGGATCTGCCTGTTGCATAGGAACTGCCCCAGAGACAGCATCACCTACAGGATATGCCCTGTTGCTATAGGAACTGCCCCAAGGTCAGCAACACCTATAGGATCTGCACTGTTGCTATAGGAACTCGCCCAGAGACAGCAACACCTATAGATACTGCCCTGTTGCTATAGAACTGCCCCAGAGACAGCAACACCTATAGGATCTGCCTGTTGCTAATAGGAACTGCCCCAGAGACAGCAACACCTATAGGAATCTGCCCTGTTGCTATAGAACTGCCCCAGAGACAGCAACACTATAGGATCTGCCCTGTGCTTATAGAACTGCCCCAGAGACAGCAACACCTATAGAATCTGCCCTGTTGCTATAGGAACTGCCCAGGGGCCCAACATTTTCTCTTCTGCTATACTGTAAGTGACGTGACATTTATGGCAGTGATTTATTTTATATTTTACATGAAATAAATAGAGTAGAATCTGATTTCTTATGATTATCTTCTCATCTAAAATACTGACAATGCTATTATGTCTTAACATTTGACTTGAGTCTTTGAGAAAGCAGGATAATTGCAGGATATAGGTCTGGAGGAGGTTTTCACATGGCAAAGTGTCTGATAAAGATGTTGCTCTCCGTTCAGCATATGACAATGATGAACATGTTATATAGGAGAAGATAGTCTGGTTCTAGAAGTTCAGAATAAGGCTCTATTTTCCCAGCAGCTCTGTTCTGTAGTTACATTCAAAATAAAGTTTTGGTCCTGAGCAAAGAAAATCTTTATGAGAAACAATAGGCTTTCAGTAGTCTCTACATTGGGGCCCAATTAACCTTTGTGTTTTTTATTATATATTTTTGGGGAAGCCATAATGCGGAGCAGACGGGAGAAATACAAAAATAAAAAAATAAAAACAACGCATATTTACACACTTAATATTTTGTTTGTCTAGCTGATATTTGCTGCATTCAATTTGCCAGGCCCAATGTGTGAACGGGGTGTCAAACAAAAGTGATAATTAATCTACCAGAGCGTTTGGGCCGTCCAGACAGCGATAAGCATTCAACACACACGCCGCTCGTCTCTCTGTGTTTACTTTGTGTTGTTGATTCTGAACTGTGATATCCCCTTATCAAAGCCAACTATTAATTGTTTTGATGCTGTGGCGGCTGTCGAGATCTATCTGGTCTTTGAGAATCACCGGTACATCAGAGAACATGAATAAACTCATTATACTTCTCAGAGTACACTGGGGGTTCCGATTCCAGAACTCTTGCCATTTAGAGCACAGAGTTCAGCTAGCACAATCTATACTGAACCCAAAATATAAACACAACATACAACAATTTCAACGATTTTACTGAGTTACAGTTCACATACAAATTATTTTCTGTGAATCATGACTCTCTAGGAAATGGCTGCTCACTTTCAAATTGACTCAATTGTGGTGCCATTCGTCAATGCTAAATGATGGAAATTGTGTTTTTATGCGTTTTGAGGCACAAAGGTGTCCAGAAAGTGTTGTTAATCACAGAGGAGTCTGTATTTATGAATCCCATATTTCCCTGTGAGTCCAATGCTATGAATGATCCTCCTTTATAATATGTGGTCTGAAGTGGTAGGAGCAGTGCTGCATGAGTTTTACATTTTGGCYTAAAATTGCATGCATGCTGGAAAACTCATCATTTTTCACATAGGCCAAATAAATCAYMGAAAACAATGTAGCCGTGAGGGACCTCGGGGACAGACACTGTGAGGCACTTTAGATCAGCCTTTTCCCATAATAACTTTCTGTCTAGGGGAAGACATAAAACAATTATATAAAGAAAGTAAAAAATAAAAAAAAGTTCACTAATCACTGGAGCCCAAACAAGCAGAAGAGAACCCAAAGCCAGCATCATCCTATATCGATCGGTAGGAAATGTAGCTGTGAAAAGCACCTGGATTAAATTCTCTACTGAGCCTTGTAGCAAAGCTAAGGTCTTAGAGGTTTCAAGACGTTTTAAATGTCGCTTTGTTTTAAATGAAGCAAAAGCTGTGGCTCATATCACCAAGATGACGCAACACATTTCTTGTCACAATGGTCTCTCTCTCTCTCTCTCTCTCTCTCTCTCTCTCTCTCTCTCTCTCTCTCTCTCTCTCTCTCTCGTCCTTCCTTCTCTCTCAGTATGTAGCATTGCGCATAGCTGTTTTTGTTCAGTTCTTAGAGAAGATCACGTCACGCAGTATTAAATCTTAGGTCAATTGCTCTTACCTCGCTGTTATTTCTGTCTCAGTCATTAGCAGAAGACAGTAGCAGTATTAGCAATGGCTATAGCTGTTTATTCGTTCAGTTAGAGAGACGTAGCAGTTATTAGCAGTGGCTAGCTGTTATTGTTCAGTAACTAGCGAGACAGTAGCGACTCTCTATGTCCTATCGGCTTGTTCATCTCTGTTCCGTCTCTCTCTCGTCTCTCCTTAGAGAGTACAGTCAGGCAGTATTCAGATGTCCTAGTTGTTATTTGTGGCTTTCTGCTCTCTCTCTCTCTCTCTCTCTCTGTAGAATTTACATCCTTTCGTCCGTCCTGTGGTCAGATAGAGGAGAAATGTATTGGTGCTTGAGAGATCAGTAAGCTACCTGCAGGACAATGGAGAGTGTATAGTGTGTAGGTGAGTAGACCAGCGCATCAAATGTCCTAGTGGTAACTTTGTTTCTCAGCTCTCATGAGAGGTCACTCTGAGGGGTATAAGCAAGACCGATTATTCGTTTCAGGGACTTCCTGTATTCCTGGCTAATTGAAAAGGGTGTAGAGAACAACAGTCATCACTCAGTGGACGCAATGAGGGTGTTGTAATATGTTCAGCACTCCCATGTTGAGAGAAGTAGCTCAACAGGTAAGTAATTAGCACTCGCGCCCTACGCTCTGCTTCCTTCTGCTTAGGGCACTGTAACACTCCCCAGTAGGAAAGGAGGCACTCAGGATGCAACGCATCATTTCCAGTCCAGATGGGCCGTGAGTTGTGTTTATGTTCAGACTCCAGTGAAGGGCTGTACCCCCGTTAAGCTGTACACCTCCCAGTGAAGGGCTGTACACACTCCTCCAGTGAAGGGCTGTACCCACTCCTAGGGCTGGTACCACGCTGTAGCTTCCCACTCCCCAGTGAAGGGCTGGTACCGTCCCGTGATTGGAGCTGTGGCAAGCAAACTCTACAGTGGAAAGTGCATAGTAACGCTATTGCACGCATGGTTACCCGGCTGCTGCTATGGAGAATGTGGCCTGTTCTAGAGAGCAGCTAGGCAGCTATTGAGGTATCGGCCAGTAGAAGGGGGCTGTAGCATGCTTATTCAGGTTCCGAGAGGGCTGTAAACAATAAGCTAGCACAGTAGCCATAGTGACGAAGGGCGGCTCTACGGCTGTTTTTCGTCTCAGTTAGACCGAGCCAGGAGCAGAGTTTTGAAGGAGAGCATAGATAGGCCTGAACGGCTGTTATTCGTTTCTCCAGAGTGAGGGGCTAGGCTGGAACGCAACACTCTCGGTGAGTAGGCTCGTGGCCTTAACCGCTGTCATTGTTTCACCCTTAGAGACGCACACGAGTTTAGAGAGGCAGTGTCCTCCTGTATAGTATATTGTTCAGACACTCTCAGTGAAGGGCTGTTAAAGCACACGGATGAAGTAGCACGCTTGGGCTCAGTTGTTAGTTGTGCGCAGACAGGGCTGTGACCACGTCCTAGACGAAGGATAGAGGTGATAGAGTACCAGTAATTAGCATTCTTACAGCTGCTCTCATGTGGAATTGGGTCTCGTGACCTATCTCTAAGAGTGAGACACGAGTGTACGACTGTGAGTTTGTAAGCTACTCTGCGCCTGTATGCTGCTATATCTATAAGGTCAATATTATCTAGGATAGTAAGATGGAGCACAGGTTGAGTATTGCAATCGGCCTAGGTGATTGTTCAGTCATAGAGGAGTATAGTATTCTTATATGCTTTATATATTTTGTTATATTTATTGTCTATTGTTGTGTTTTTATTTGTTTGCGTGTGTTCATGTGTGTCATTGTTCTACCACATGTTATTTCTTTCCTTGGGAAGAGAGACTGGGTTGGTGTTGATGAGAGTGATGTAGAGTAGTGTTTAGACCGGAATGGTGGGTCTGTTCTAATTCTGTGTCA
>NW_019943206.1:20670-48904 GCF_002910315.2 Salvelinus sp. IW2-2015 | reverse complement strand
TGTGGGTCAGAGGATAGATACATAGTGGTGTGGTAGAGTTTCTCTCTCTCTGTGTTCTGATTCTCTTTTTGGAACTAGGGGTTTATGTTGGATGTTGGGCCTTAGTGCATTGAGGGACCATCAGCAATTTCCGGGCCATACAGACCACATTACAGAGGTAGAAAGTAACACTGAAATAGACCTTTTCTGTATGTGGCAGAAGGACTCCAGGCATACAGGTAGAGCAAGAAAGATCAGAGCAATAACCGGTGTTACCGCAAATTACCTCGCTAATGTGATCATTAGAGCACTTCCTCCACTCATCAGGCCCAAGAATGTGGCCTTATTTGTACAGGGTATGATTTGTGGCAGCCAATATCAACGTGAGAGTCAGTGTTTGGTCAAGGGCTTTGACTAGGCCTAAATCCATTGACAAACAGTTGTTTTTGCGGTCCTTTAACTGGCCACCTAGTTCATCGATATGTCACGAAAGTCACAACTAATAATGAGAAACTATGCCTAGTTGTATTTTGTCAGGTCTGCCTAAGCTCTGTGACTCACTTCTGGCTATTTCTGTGTTTTCTGCAGATCCCAGTGAGGTACTAGTTGACAAAATGACGCCTAAGGAGGAACAAAGAAACAAGAGTTTTTCTACTCACCAGAGCCACCAGTGTTCAGAACGGTCCAGCCAGTATGCCAATGCCAAACCCTCATCTGCTCCGTCCATAGTGAAGACCTATTTACAATGGCTCGACTACTCCGTAATGATGAGAGGATCTATGTTTACCTATCATCCTCTATGCTGCTCGTGGGGCACTTTATTATGTCTTTGGTCCTCTTGATGACTTTTGGCCTGCTATTAAAAAAAGAGTACTCCGTTAATGTTCCCTCGTCCAGCATCTCTGCGGGCACTGTGGCTAGCCCATGAGGCTGTTGCGCGCACTGCTCCCAGAGGAATTCCCTGGTGTCTTAAGGCCTCCTCCCCACTCAATAGGCGGAGCCCAGCCACCCTGCTGATGGGAGCGATCGGAGACAACAGCAGCCTCTTTCTCCTGGGGCCGCTGAGCCCCCAACAGGGTCCCGTCCACACTCAGCCAACAGCAGCCGCCATCCAACCCCCCCCCATCCCACGGTGGCCTGGGATGCCTCCACCACCGCAAGGCCTTAAACGTTCAGCGACCTGGCTTCTCATGCTTTCCAGCATCAGCACGAAGACCCAAGCAGCATGTCAGCTCTCAACAGACACCCCAGGCTTCAGGAGGCGCTTCTCCTCCCCTCCACCTCATCCCTACAATCCTCCTCTACCCAAAGGCCCACAACACTCAGCGGGTTGCAGTCCCAGCCCACCAGGAAGTCCTGAGGGCAGCCCAATTCTAAAAGAGCGAGAGGAAGCTCCAGAAGAAAACCGGGGAAAGTACAGGTGTGCAACTTACTGCGGCCTCCATGTGCCAAACCAGCGTTCTCTCAGAACCACATCCGCTTCCTCACACAGGGGAGAGGCCTTTACCCTTGCGTCCCCCTGTGGCTTTCTCCTTTCAAACCAAGGTAACCTGTACAAGCCCCGCAAAGTCCCACGCCACGCATCAAGGGCAGGCCTGGCATCCAGCCGGACGACTGAGCCCTGAGGGACCCGAGATGAGCGCCTGGAGAGATCCCGAGGAGCCCCGGAGAGGAGAGCACAGACTCGGAAAGGGAGACGGTCAGTCAGGAAGAGAGGCTGGTAAGCAGAAGAGCAGCAGCAAGTTTGGCGCTGTAGGGCCAAGAGGAGCCAGAGATCGTGACGGACTCCAGGCGTTTGAAGGCAGGAGGACTCTGGCTATAGGCTGAGCGAGAGGAAGCGTGGCCCTTGGCTCCCCGACGACCCTCCTCGCCTTCCCCTCACTGGGACCCCGCAGTAAAGGCAGCCAAGAGTCAGCCTACTTCTCCCTTTCGGGAGCTCTGAGATGAGTCAGCTGGACTCTCAGGTGAGCCCTCCCAACGGCCAAACTAAGCCGAGATTCACCTGGCAGTATGGGCGCTTGGAGGCCAGCGCGTCCCCATTCAGCAGCACGCCCACTCTTCTTCTCGATTGGAGGAGAAAAGCAGCATGCCCTTCAGCGTGCCCAAGATGCAGGTATCGAGGCACAATCCACCAAACTCATCACCATCAACAAGGCGGTGTGGACACCAGCGTGAGATCGACAGCGTCAATCCCAGGCGCTCCTCGCTCTCCAGGAAGAGTTAGTCTGGAAGTCACCCAAAGTTCTTCTCCCCCAAAGATCCCTATGTGTTTAGGCTTAAGGGTAGAAAGCCCAGGCCCCAGTATGGCAGGCCAATCATTCCGTCCCCATATCCAAGACGTGGGCTCATCGGGGTCCAGGAGTCCTCACTCCTCATTGCCTCTGCTGAGAAGCACTCCATGCCCACCCTCAGCAGGCCAGGAAACCACTCAACCACCTCTCCCTGGGTATCTGTGCATCTGAGCCACTCCCTTTGATGAGCAGGCAGGGCCGTGGTGGCCAAGATGAGGGTGGCGGCACGCACCATTTGCTTGAAGCGCCAGCCCGCCATCGAGTGCCCCTTGGGGCTGAGCTCAGCCTGGAGGAGGCTAAGCTCTCCTCTCCGTAGCTACAGAAATTGGCCTAACCAGGAGCAGCAACAGCAGCCAACGCAAAGGTCCCAAGCTGTTGAGTGTGAGGCCTGCGGAGTCCGCTGTAAACAAAGGGAGATTTACGCAGGCCACAGGGGTCTCTGCACAGCAAGCCCAATAAGGAGCGGGGAGAGGGACAGGTGGATGGGGCGGTTCGGGAATGACCGCCCCCCAGACTGATGCACTATATCCGGGCGGGCCATGGCAGCGAGTAAGAGAAGGAAAGAGGAGAGTCTGGAGAGGATCCTCCAGCCCCAGGCCTACAGTGTTTGACCTGCAGCCCCGCCAACCACCACTGCAAAGTGCCAAACCTGGTGCAGCAGAGTGAGGCCTTCTCAGGTGCTCCCTCACAGGCTGAGCGCAAGCAGCAAGACAGGAAGGGCATCTCGGTCATCCAGCACACCAGCTCCTTCGAGAAGCAGGAAAGTACTATCCATGGAGAGCCAGGAGTCTATGGCTTCAGAGAGAGCCAGTCAACACCGCCAAAACAGCACGCAGCCAAAATCATCGCCCTCATGTCCCGCCTAGTCCGCCAGCACAAATCCAAGTGGCCAGAGATCCTAGTGACGGTGGAGCCTGACGCGATATGGTGTCAGTGTCGGCCCATGGCGATGGGCATCCTCGTTCCAAGGAGCCAGAGAGAGTGTTGAGGGAGTCCATGCTCAGCGCAGCCCAGGGGAGTATGGCTCAGCTCCCCGCCGAAGAAGCTGCTGCCACCAAAGAAGAAGAAGCGTATCGTCTAGCCGAGGCTGCTGCCCAGTCTTCCACGGGTCCAGCTTTTGGAGTCAGTTGGGTATTGCTGGCCCCGGAGTCCCAGCCAGGAGAGCAAACATTTCCACTCACCGTCCTTCTGCTTCTTTGAAGACATGGGGGGAAACCTGCTGAGCCTTTCCCCCTGGGACTCTAGCGCACCCTGGCTCCCCACATGCTAACCGTGCCCTCGGCCCCTGACCAACAATACCAACCCCAAACGGGAGATTGCGCGCTCAGCCTCGGAGCAGGCCCCGGCCAGCCCCGGCATACGGATGAGATTCGTGGAGACCAGGAGCAAATCCTTTGACTACGGGGTCCCTATCCCCGCAGCAGTCTGCGTCAGCTGGAGGGAGAGGAGGAAGTGGGCCCTACTGTGAGCATGCGGGCTACTCTCGGTGAAGCCAGACCGCGGTAGGAAGGGCCGTGGCCAGCCCTGCCGACCCGACCCCAACCGGGGCCCGTCCTGTGACGGCAGCCACCCTTCCCTCCACCCAGCTGAAGCCAGCACTCAAGGGCTCAGCCCAGAGGTGGCCATAGGGGAAGACCGTACAGCTGTTCACCGCCCCGATACTCCCATTCCCCTGCGACCAACTGGGCATGATCGGTTCCCTCCTGGCAGTTAGCCCAAGCTCCACCCGGGCACCACTGCCATTCTCAAGATTGTCGTTCTCCACCCAACATCATCCACAGAGCCTTTCTACACACACACCCTTCCCCTCCAACCATACAAGTCCCAGCAGGCAGCAGCCACTGGCAATTCGCCTTGGCCTGCCCCTCACCTTTTCACTCTGCTCTCCCCTGCAGTACCTACTGGGGCTGGCCAGGCTGTTTCTCCTGGCTCGCCATCCGAAGTCCCCACACATGCCCCCCATAACCCTTCCACTGTGGGCTCCCTGCCCCAGCTCCTCAGTGCTCTCCGCCGCCACCATCCCGCCTGTTCATCGCAACGTGCCGTGGCGCAGCTGACGCCAGTTCGTGTTCACTGGTTGGTGCCAGTGCGCCTCCAGACCAACATAATCACCTACGCCCAGTCCTGTTTACACACCCTCTCCCAGATCCTGGCGTCAGCCCGCTCCCCAGGAGCCCATCTGCTGCATGTGCCCATGGTTCATATGGGCCAGCTGGAGCAGGATACTACCTTGCAAGGGTCCTACCTGAAGATCCCACCCCGGACTCATCAACCCCCACCCTGGAGCGGCTCTGTGTTCCGGAGAGGGCTAATGAACAAAACTGGGGACTGGAGGAGCAAACTGCATGCTCTCTCCTGCAGCCATGTCTGGGACCTCAGCACAGAGGGCCAGCCCAGCAGAGAAACCGAGTGAAGAGGGAAGAGAGAGGAAAGGAAGGTTGGGAGAGGAGAGTGTTGAGAGCAAAAGAGAAAAGGAGAAACTGGAGCAGGGGAAAGACAAAAAGAAAGAGACGGAAAGGGCCCAGGAGGTGGAGTAACTGTAAAAGTCGAGGAGGAGGAGGAATGTACAGGACACAGGAAGGGCACAGAAGCGAGGGAGTGCAAGGAGGCTGAACCTAAGAAAGAAAAGGGGAAGGAGGGCCCGGAGTGAGTTGGCTTCCTTGTACCCCAGAGTACCAGATCTGCCAAATCGCCTCTGCCCTCGTATTCCCAAGCATCCACACCACCACCTCAGGTCAGCTGGTGCTACTTGAACTACGTTGAAGCCCAAACCCGCTGCCCAGAGGGAGCCCACAAACCTCCGTTTACACCTCCTGGGCCAGCGTGCACAACCCCAACCTGCCAGGCCTGTCCACCAAGCTGTCCCTGTCCCTGCTGCGCTCTAAGGCAGAAAAACACAGCTCAGAGACCTACAACCATGGCCACAGGCTCTAACCCGGTGCGGGCAAGGTGGTCCCTTGGCCAGCAGCACAGAAAGCCCCACATTTCAGAGGTAATATAACAGCAATATTCAATATTAGAGAAACACCAAATTAGACCAAAACTACAAACCATGATTTCAGTTTTAGTTATGTTTTAGAGTAATGCATTACCCACAACTCCACAGCTGGAATTACCAAGACACTATACTGTTAGATTATACACAACCGAACATTGAATGTTGACATTTAAGTTGTTGTTCGCAAGTACTGTTATCATCCATTGCAACCAAGATGTCAGGGTGCCGTTGGTTCAATTTGCCCGTATATATGTCTGAGTGTAAGGTACATGCTACCCCACCCAGCACCCCCTGTCAACATGATGGAGCTCTACTCAGCAAACGCTGAGAAGAAGGGGCAAGAGAAGAGGAGCAAGGGCCCTCCACCTCCCAAACAGATGCGAACCTCTCCGTGTCCCAAATCTTCAGGCGGGTAAGCCCTGATCAGCTGAATACGGAGTGGAGTTTTCTATGAGCAGATAGATTTTCCTGCGAAATTCAATCATGCAATATTTCAACGTTACTGACAGATAAAGTGCAGTAGAGATGTAAACGATACAGTGATGTGAGTCATGTATTCAGATACGGTAGCAGTACCAGGAAGCACAGGGCTGCCACAAATGCTGAGTCTCAAAATATAAAGACACATTTATGAGGGGAAAAACAGCAGTAACAGCTGGAAATGTTTTTACACTTCAGTCTTCCAAAATAACAGAAAACAGGGTGCTAGCCCCCAGGGTACTTCATTTTACCCGACAGCAGAGCCTTTTCCCGTTCACAGCTGGTAGGAAAAATGTAGATTTTTCAGTGGAGTGTTTGAATTGGGGTTGGATTTTTGTGCGGTGCAGCAGACAGCAGAAAGCCATCCCACCAGATTTGTTTTATGAGATCGGTCATTAGTCGATTGATATACTTTCCTCTCATGACACGAGGAGCAACTGAAGTTTAGCTGCTGACTGTACATAAATATGTAGGAAAGAAAGTCACCTAAAGTCTCTTGGGAGTAAAAGGCAATTATTGGGTGTGGGTATTAACAATGGCTAATTGCTTTACGACATGTGTGAGAGTCGTCCCACTGCAGTATATGCCTCTCACTGTTGCTTCTTGATCGCCTCACAAGCTGCCTTTCCCGTGGCAGCTGCCACAGTCTAGCCCAACAGAAGTGATCTGCAAGAGCACAGTTCAAAGGCAGAGTGTGATAGAGATGGAATTGAACGGGAAGACGGAGGGGAAATGGTGCGAGAGAGGGAATATAGAGGAAACATTAAACATTTAGTTTCCTTATGACAGACAAGGACATACATGGCATGTGTTGGGAAAGAGATGACACAGAATCGAACCGATAGTTGTTGATAGAAAGATGTGTTGAATAGAGAAGTTTTTACAACAATGACAGATGGACAACATACCTCATTATGTGGTGTCCATTTCTGTCATTCGTTGTAAAACTTTCTGTGAGTGGGGCGGAGGGGTGGGGGGGAGTGATTTAAGCTTATACAATGTTGTTTGATTCTATTATTGACACCCTTTTAGAATATTAACAATTGATTTTCTCATATTAAAATTGTTACTTATTACATTTGATTTATTATAATATTTGTGAAAGAATGAAATTCCAGCCCAAAATAATATATAGGAGTACAGCTTTCCACAACAGCCATATCATTTTCAAATATAGAGAGTTATAATTAGCAAATCTGAAAGTTTTTATTCCATTATAGTTTGGTTCCGAAACACATCTACCATTTAATGTGGATGCGACCATTGATTACGGC
Source organism: Salvelinus sp. IW2-2015 (assembly GCF_002910315.2). NCBI lineage: Eukaryota > Metazoa > Chordata > Actinopteri > Salmoniformes > Salmonidae > Salvelinus > Salvelinus sp. IW2-2015. The sequence goes on along the minus strand of NW_019943206.1, from coordinate 41,882 downwards.
ATAATCATTACAGAATAATTTGAAAGTTAGAAGCCTACAGTAAATAGCATACCCCCCAAAAAATGCTAACTCCCCTGTTATTTGGTAATGGTGATGAAGGTTATTCATGTTTTTTGAGGCATGATCACACTTTTGGAATTAAAATAATGTTAATCATTTAAATATAATGAAAATAAGTTATGTGTTTACATACACACAGATATTATAAGGTCAGGGTTCCCCAACATGGCAGTGATTTTATATGGCCCCCAGGATTTTTTTTTTTATATATTTTTTGGCGAGGGCATTGAAGACTGGAAAAACACAGAAGTCAGCGTTCAAAGTGATTTTTAATTTGGTAATCTGGTTCCCAAAGTATTCCCACGCATAATAGGCGGTGGTAGGCTGTTTGGCTGGATTTAGGGACCGACGCGGACTCCCACCCAAGCGACGGAGACATGCTGTGTGAAGGCAAAGCTTTCTGGAAGGCTGGCTGGATCATGCACGGAAGAGTTGAACATGTGGTGCACGACTCCAGGAATTTTGGAGTTGTAAGAAGTCCGTGGTTGGAGGCATAGGAGTCGACCCTCTCGACTCCCAAAACACCGCTGAACAGAATGCGGCACACACATACACCTCATTGTTGCAGAGTCCTACTGGAAGACTACATTGCATTCTAAGGACTATGTCATGAGCATGATGGCTGCCCATTTGCCTATAAAAGGGCTTTTGTTTGAATATAGAAGGTGATGTGTAGTAACTCTAATATTTCAGTGATATTCTGTTGTTGCACTGCCTTGACTTTGCATCCCATGGGATGACGCGGTTGCACTTCTTGCTCATAAGCCTTTCTTTGCACATGATATTGCCCTATTTGAACGATATGACTAATTACGTTGGATTTGTGTAGTTATTATCAAGCATGTGCCTTACTCCAGAGGAATTCACACAGGATTTTTCAAAACTGCGCCTTTAATTTCTTTATTTTTCTAATTGAATCGACTATTTTATGACGGAGCCTGGAGTTTTTTTGTTGTTGGTTAGGCGTAAGATATTTCAACGTCATGTCCAGACGATAATAGGCACCACTGATAACTTGTGCTTGGCTTTCCAAATGTTGGTTGGCTGTCAAATTATGGTTGGCTTCCAAATGTGGTTGGCTTCCAAATGTATAGGTCTTTCCATAATATTTAAAATGAATGAATGTGACGTAATCTTATTTTTAGCGATCCATCGTGTAGGGACTTCCTTCCCTAATAGCAATCCTGCTGATTTGACTGCTGAACCATATTTGCACTTGACCGTGTTTATGGATGAGGAAAGTGAACTTGCCATTTTCAAAAAGTTTATGGGAATCCTGTTTTGCGATCTATTTCCTAGGCAGGATTTCTTTTCAGCCCTGTGTCGTGGAGAGTTACCATCCTGATAGGTTTTTACTCCAACACTCATTCTTACGCATCTGAGTCACTAGTTTAGCTAGTGTAAGCTGAATTCAGTGTTAGTTACAACTGGGTGGGAGCGCAAACCTACAGGAAGATATTCTCCAGGAACAGGGTTGGAGAGGCCCTGAATCTAGGACATCAATCAAGCCAGCCAGGGTTTCATTAAATAATAATTACTTTTTATTGCACCTTTAGGCCTAATTTAATTGATGCATTTGGGCGATGTTCAACTTTCAATTCACTTCCACTATGAAGAAATCTTAGCATACTCATTGATAACCTGATATATACTTGAATATACTTTTGGTGAATTTACGAGCCATTGCTAGATTACAGATTGCCAAGATATAGCCTATGCGGACGGTTTGACTGGCTGTCTGCCTGCCTCGGATTCTCTCCCTCGCTTGCTCCTCTTTCTCTTCGCTATGAAAAATGCAGTGTGTGTTAAGGTCTTCCGGTTGTTGTGTGGAGAATAGCTCGCTTACTTATTTGATAGCCCTCTTTGGTGAACTTTGGCAAGACATTGAAAGCCAAGGAATTGCGAAATACAGCATGCCTATAGCCTACAGATTTGATTACCTGCACGCTTCCTGACCTGTCTGCCTGGTAGCCGACATGTCTACCTATGCCTGGCTGTGCCACTTCCATCTCTCGCTCCCTCAGTAGCTCGCTCTTTCTTATGCTGCTGAAGATGCGAGAGTTTGTGTTCTCTTAGTAGACTACAAAAAACTGTTTCCTCCGTTGCAGAAATACTGAATCTCAGGAGTCGAGGGAGTCTATTCCTAGCCCAAATCTAAGCTTGACACCCAGGAAGGGAGTCGACGGGGGCAAAGGGAGTCGTCTCCCCCCCCCCCCCCCCCCCCCCCCCCCCCACTTAGCCTGTACAACGAGGTTGGGACAGGCTGGCTATTCGGTGTGAGAGACCAGTCAATATGTTATTGCAACTCTAGAATACTCGATATGCTTGCATCGTCTTGTGATATGTTCTGTTCTCTTATCTCCATAAGCATCAACTGTCTATACCGAGTATCTCCCTACATAGTCTGCGCCGTAATTGTATCATAGTTGAGCATAAAGCATATTATAGTGTATTAGATACGAATGTGAACTTAACAAATAAGAACTCAATGATAGATAAACCAAAAGTAGCTCAATCTCTATATAGCAGCGGTGGCATGTGAAGCATCCCATATAGCCCTTAACTTAGAGCAGAAATGGGAATTGGATACCTCATCCATACCCCAACAATGTCACACAGCACATGCGTATGCGAGTAGACCAATATTTACATAGATTATGTATCATTCAGATTTGATTTATTACAAGATTAAGTGTCGATCTCCTGGGCACTTTCATAGTCTTGGATTAGGCTGGGCCGGGATAGGAAATGTAGCTGTTGAATATGAACATGACTCCATCCTGGTTGTTGGACGATCCGAAACGTCTATTACGTTTACATATTTCTTTATGCACTGAGCTTTGTAGCAGATTTATTTCGTTGTGTAGCAACTAAAATGCGCTCACTGTCTTTACGTTTCAAGACGTTTTTATGATCAAGTATCGTCTTTTGTGTCAATTGGATCTTAACAGTCGAATTATGCGCGACCCACAGACTGACAAATACGGATGGGCGAGTACACTTATCACCGTAAACGATGTACGCCCACAACATTTTGCACTCTGGGGTCGGAACACAAGAGCTGTATCGATAAGAGCGGGTGGCTCACCTCTTCTCGTTCCGCTCTCATGGTACCGTGATTCTGGGACATCGTGCAATACAGTTCCTGACACGGTACCAATGACAAATCGTCCTCTTCTGTCCATTAGCTGCTTCTCTCTCCTCTCTTCTCTCTGGCTCCTCTTCGATCCTCTTAACAGTGTTTTCAACTCACATCCTACTACTCCTCTTTCTACCCACTTTCATTCGTCAAGCATCTCATGTAACTATCGTGTGCATGAGCCTGCTACGGTCATGTGACATCTCTCACATAACATCATCCATCTCAGTACAGCGCTTCGTCATCGTGCTCATCACTCTCATCCAATCCTCCCTGACTCTCTGCATCCGTTGGCATACACTCTAACGGCTCTTCTTTCTCCTCTCGGCACTCTCCCTCTTCATGGGCAAGAATCTTCACCTCCTCATCTGGCATACAATGCGTGCTGCATACTCACTAGCCTCTGCTCTCCTCTCGTTTTGATACGAACTTTATACATTCATCCTCTTGTCCTCCTCCGACATTGGGTGCTCACCCGATATGAGATACAAATGTATTGCGGGGTCCTCCGTCAGAACAACGGAGAGGTGTTACGTTGAGTGTGTGTCAGGTAGGACTGAGACATCATCGCACCATCTGTCAAGACTTCCTCGGTTACCATAGCTGCTCAAACGCACTGATGAACAGGGACATAGATAATAACCAATGTGCCATAATGTTAAAGCATCGTGTGCTAAAACCATACGGCGTCTAAGACCCCTAAGGAAATATTGGTTTACCACTTTTCACCTAATAGTGTTAGGAACCAAAGGTGACTATACTCGTACTCGCCACCTTCCTCAGTGAAAGAAATAGATGACATGATAGCGGCACCACATAACTATCACTCACCCATCCGTTAGAGAGATCTAGAGGCTGTACATGACTCTGACCTCACAGTGAAGGGCTGTACCACTCCCAGTGAGGGCTGTACACCCACTCACCCAGTGAAGGGCTGTACACACTCCCCAGTGAAGGGCTGTACACAACTCCCCGAGGGCGTAACACTCAGTGAGGGCTGTAACCCACTCCTCAGTGAGGGCTGTATCCACTCCCCCAGTTGAAGGGCTGTACCCACTCCCCAGTGAAGGGCTGTTACACAACTCCGTCCTCAGTGGAAGGCTGTAGCCCACTCCCCAAGTGAAGAAGCGGCTGTACACACCCTCAGTTGCAAGGGCTGTACACACTCCCCAGTGAAGGGCTGTACACACTCCCCAGTGAAGGCTGTACCCACTCCCCAGTTGAAGGCTGTACACACTCCCAGTGAAGGGCTGTACACACTCCTCAGTGAAGGGCTGTCCCACTCCCAGTGAAGGGCTGTACACACTCCTCAGTGAGGGCTGTACTCCACTCCCCAGTGAAGGGCTGACCCACTCCCCAGTGAAGGGGCTGTACCCACTCCTCAGTGAAGGGCCTGTACCCACTCCCCAGTGAAGGGCCTGTACCCACTTCCTCAGTGCAGTCAAAGGTCAAATATGAAGATGCTGCTTGGCCAACTATTCTGTGAGTCAGACCAGTCCACATGTGTTTCTGTTCCTTGGGGAGAAGAGAGCACTGTGTCCGTGTTGACTCTGATCACATGCTTTTTATTTGTGTCAGCCGAGGAAGAAAGAAAAGTTCAAAAGCGTGTTTGTGTTTGTGGGGGAGGAGGGGGTGTGTGAAAAACAATCTCTTTTTGTTGGTCAGTTTTTTTTTTTTATCATGTTTTAAGGTGTCTGTTTAAAAGCCACAAAATCCCAAGTTGTTTTCTTTGGCATCACATCTGAATGTATTGTATTATACTCCCGCTGCCCTTTTGACAGGTCAATAGCAGAAGAGAGTTTCTCTTRGGTTTTATGGCTGCAATACAGTTTCGCATGGCGAGAGCCTCTACAGCAGCACTCAGTCTCCGCCGGTGACGCCAGAACTAAAACGAATCACCAGCTGGACAGAAACAACAACAAAACTGTCAAAAGAGAGAGACTTATAGAAAGAAGGAACTGTCTAAATGGAACTTGAGGAAGAAAGCTTTAAACACGGAATTTAAACATGTCTAAAATGAGTTTCAGACAAATTGGGATATTTATATATATATATATGTATATCGTCAATTCTCTCAACACGTTGTGTGTTAGAAGTGTGTTGTTAGAAGTGTGTTAGAGACAGAGCAGAGAAGAAGTATTGAATAGATGGGTTTGAGGTAGGATTGTGTTTATAAATGTGCTATGTCATAGTAATAATTACATTACAGATACGTTGGTTAGAGGTTTAAAAAACAGCAATTTATCTGACGCATGAGTAACCCTTGACTTTTATAATACATTGTCTCTCATGTTGTAATTTTCAGCATTCATTTCCAAAATAAGGAGAAGGAAAATATCTTCCTCCTACATAGTATTAGCAATGCATCCTCCAAGGACAATGGAGATAACTGCAGGCAAAATAAATGATGGAGTGTGTTGCCCTTTTAATTGTGGAGTGTGTTGCCCTTTTAATTATAGAGTGTGTTGCCCTTTTAATTATGGAGTATGTTGCCCTTTTAATTATTGAGTGTGGTGCACTTTTAATTATGGAGTGTGGTGCCCTTTTAATATAGTGTGTTGCCCTTTTAATTATGGAGTGTGTTGCTCTTTTAATTATGGAGTGTGTTGCCATTTTAATTATGGAGTGCGGTGCCCTTTTAATTATGGAGTGGCGGTGGCCTTTCTTGTGTAATTACTGGAGTCGCGGTGCCTTGTTTATTATGCGAGTGGCGGTGCCTTTTTAATTATTGGAGTGCGGTGCCCTTTTAATTATGGAGTGCGGTGCCCTTTTAATTATGGAGTGCGGTGCCCTTTTAATTATGGAGTGCGGTGCGGTCTGTAGATTCTGAACTATGTTGCAGTATTAATTAGGGATTATTTGGGCCGTACGTTAGCTGTCAGTGAAGCTGCACAAAAGTGGAGTATTTTATACTAAAAGTATGACCGGATCCCAGCGGTTCGTCCGGTTCCACTCCCACAGAAGGTCCTTTGGTTGGTGCACAGCAAGCCACTACAGCCTAACTGACAGCAACCCTCATCTCCCCTGTCACAGGCCACCCTGCTCTCACGAACACTCTCTCATCAGAAAGGCATTTACCAAATTGAGTCCAACATATATCTTTAATTTAGAAATCTGCCACCTCCATACTGAACGTTGGTGGTTGGACGGCGAGAGATGGGGACAGTTGGGTGCGACGCACGCACATCACTGCTGTCAGACCCGGGGTTGGCGGCAGGCGGTGGCGGGCGGCGGCCTGTCCACCGGTGTCACATCGGTGGCTTGGCATTTTGGAGACAAATGCTAACCTGTCAGCGAGCAGGAGCCATGGAGGCCTGAGCTGAATCACTGTGTCATGTTGTTTGACAGGAGGGTTCTGAGTGGTACTGCCACCGCCATACTTAGAGACGCCTGATAAATTAACAATATGCAAACGAGGAAACCAACAACTGTGTTGTTTACTCACAAAGAGCAAACACTGTCACAGAGAATATATTGATGGCTCGTGGTGGAAACAAGCCTGTCAAATGTTGCCTCATCAGCTCATTTACAATAAATACAGTACAGCAACACTGTTCCTAGTAACTTTATGACCAAATATTATGTACAGGACCAGTCAAAAGTTTGGACACACCTACTCATTCAAGAGTTTTTCTTTATTTTTTACTATTTTCTACATTGTATAATAATAGTGAAGACATCAACAAGCTTCATGAGGTAGTCACCTGGAATGCATTTCAATTAACAGGTGTGCCTTGTTAAAAGTTAAATTGTGGAATTTCTTTCCTTTTAATGCGTTTGAGACAATCAGTTGTGTTGTGACAAGGTAGGGATGGTAAACAGAAGAAATCCCTATTTGTTAAAAGACCAAGTCCACAATATGACAAAAACAYCTCAAATGAGCAGAGAAACGAAAGACCTATGCCCACCCACGCATATTGCGTTTATATTCTTGCTCAGTATAAAAAGCAGCATTCCACAAGTGAGGATGGCCTTCACTTCAGCAGTGATGAATTCATTAAACTTCTTCTTCCTCTACGAAAAGATCATGATCATTAGAAAGAAATTTACAGACTCCTCTTTTAAACTGCCTATTTCTCCAAAACTCAGTTGTTCTGAGTCTGCACAGAACTGCCGGGACCTCGGATCAAWGGAGACACTTGAGTTTTTTAARCCTGTATCTCTCGACACATTCCTGAAAATAGTCATGGCCTCTAAACCATGCAGCTGCCTAGTGGATGCTATTCTAACTAAACTACTGAAAGAGCTACTTCCTGGGTTTGGCCCTCCTATGTTTAACACAATAAATGGCTCCCTAWCSTCCGGATGTGTACCAAACTCACTAAAAGTGGCAGTAATAAAGACCGTCCTGAAAAAGCCAAACCTTGACCCGGATTTGTTTTTTTTAACGATCGACCTATAGCGAATCTCCCATTTCTCTCAAAAATGTTAGAAYAAGATATTGCGCAGCAACTCACTGCCTTCCRGAAGACAAAAACATTATACAAAACGCTCTAGTCTGGTTTCAGACCCCATCATAGTACTGACACTGCAGTCACGAKGGTGGTAAATTACCTTTTATTGCCATCAGACCAAGGCTCTGCATTTGTTCCCGTGCTCCTAGACCTTAGTGCCGCTTTTGACATCAGTACATTCTTTTGGAGATATTGGAAACATGAATTGGTCTACAAGGACAAGTTCTTGCCTGGTTTAGATCTTATCTGTCGGAAAGATATCAGTTTGTCTCTTTGYATGGTTTGTCCTCTGACAAATCAATGGTAAGTTTCGGTGTTCCTCAAGGTTCCGTTTTAGGACATCTATTATTTTCACTATATATTCTACCTCTTGGTGATGTCATTCGGAAAGACAATGTCAACTTTCACTGCTATGCGGATGACACACAGCTGTAAATTTCGATAAAACATGGTAAAGCCCCATGTCTACCCTGGAAGACTGTGTTTCAGACAACAAAGGGGATGGTGGCAAATGTTTTACTTTTAAACTCAGACAAAACGGTAGTTCTAGGTCCCAAGAAACAAAGGGATCTGCTGTTTGACAGGACAATTCATCTTGATGGTTGTACAGTCGTCTCAAATAAAACTGTGAAAGACCTCTGTGTTATTTATTTATTTATTGAATATTAAAACATACAGTCTACTTGCAGTGAAGCCGTTCAACATCTACATTTGAAATTAACCTCTATTTAACTAGGAAAATCAGTTAAGAACAAATTCTTATTTACAATGATGGCCTACCCGGGCCAAACCTTTTCCTAACCCGGATGACGCTGGGCCAATTGTGCACCGCCCTACGGGACTCCCATTCGTGGCCYGATGTGATACAGCATGGATTTTAACCAGGGACTATAATAGTGATGCCTCTTGCACTGAGATMCAGTGCCATAGACTGCTGCACCACTCGGGAACCCAAACCATCACATTAGACAACCAATAGACTCCCATCTAGAACGACCCACAGAACAGCGTCAAAGCCCTGCTCGACAGATCAAATCAAATGTTATTTGTCACATGCTCCGAATACAACAGGTGTAGACTTTACAGTGAAATGATTACTTACWAYCCCTTAACCAACAATGCAGTTTTTAAGAAACTAAGAGATAAGAATAACAAATAATTAAAGAGCAGCAGTAAATAACAATAGCGGGGCTATATACACGGGTTGCCAGTACAGAGTCAATGTGTGGGGCACCGTTGTTGAGGTAATTGAGGTAATATGTACATGTACTGTAGGTACAGTTATTAAAGGGACTATGCATAGATAATAACAGAGTAGCAGCAGCGTACAAGGGGGGGGGTGCAAATAGTCTGGGTAGCCATTTGTTTAGATGTTCAGGAGTCTCTTGGACCTAGACTTGGCACCCCGGTACCGCTTGCCGTGCGCTAGCAGAGAGAACAGTCTATGACTAGGGTGGCTGGAGTCTTTGACAATTTTTAGGGCCTTACTCTGACACCGCCTGGTATAGAGGTCCTGGATGGCTGGAAGCTTGGACCCGGTGATGTACTGGGCCATACGCACTACCCTCTGTAGTGCCTTGCGGTCGGAGGCCGAGCAGTTGCCATACCAGGCAGTGATGGAACCCGTCAGGATGCTCTCGATGCTGCAGCTGTAAAACATTTTGAGGATCTGAGGACCCATGCCAAATATTTTCAGTCTGCTGAGGGGGAATAGGTTTGTTCGTTTCCTCGTTTGTGTTGCTTGGACCATTTAGGTTTGTTGGTTGATGTGGACGCAAGGAACTTGAAGCTCTCAAACATCCTCCACTACAGCCCCGTCGAATGAGACTGGGGCGTACTCGTCCTCCTTTTCCTGTAGTCCACATACATCTCCTTGTCTTGTATCACGTTGAGTGAGATGTGTATTGTCCTTGCACCACACGGTCAGGATTCTGACATCCTCCCTATAGGCTGTCTCATCTTGTCGGTGTTCAGGCCTACCACTGTCAAAGATGGTGTTGGAGTCATGCCTGGCCGTGCAGTCATGAGTGACAGGGAGTACAGGAGGGCACTGAGCAGCACCCCTGAGAGGGCCCGTATTGAGGATAAGCGTGGCGGATGTGTTGTTACCTACCCTTACCACCTGGGGCGGCCCGTCAGGAAGTCCAGGATCCAGTTGCAGAGGAGGTGTTTAGTGATGAGCTTTGAGGGCAATATGGTGTTGAACGCTGAGCTGTAGTCAATGAATAGCATTCTCACACATAGGTGTTCATTTTGTCCAGGTGTGAAAGGCAGTGTGGAGTGCAATAGAGATTGCATCATCTGTGGATCTGTTGGGGCGGTATGCAAACTTGAGTACAGGGTTTCTGGGATAATGGTGCTGATGTGAGCCATGACCAGCCTTTCAAAGCATTTCATGGCTACAGACGTGAGTGCTATGGGTCGGTAGTCATTTAGYCAGGTTACCTTAGTGTTTTTGGGCACAGGGACTATGGTGGTCTGCTTGAAACKTGTTGGTATTACAGACTCAGACAGGGAGAGGTTGAAAATGTCAGTGAAGACACTTGCCAGTTGGTCAGCGCATGCTCAGATTACACGTCCTGGTAATCCATATGGCCCTGTGGCCTTYTGAARGTTGACCTGTTTAAAGGTCTTACTCACATCGGCTTCGAAGAGCGTGATCACACAGTCGTTTGGAACAGCTGATGCTCTCATGCATGMTTCAGTGTTACTTGCCTCGAAGCGAACATAGAASTTATTTAGCTCGTCTGGTAGGCTCGTGTCACTGCCCAGCTCTCGACTGTGCTTCCCTTTGTAGTCTGTAATAGTTTGTAAGCCCTGCAAAATCTGAAGAGTMTGAGAGCCGTTGTACTACGACTCGATCTTAGTCCTGTATTGACGCTTTGCCTGTTTTGTGGTTCGTTGGAGGCATAGCGGGATTTCTGTGGGGACGACATCATCGATGCACTTATTGATGAAGCCAGTGATTGATGTGGTGTAATCCTCAATGCCATCGGTAGAATCCCGGAACATATTCCAGTCTGTGCTAGCAAAACAGTCCTGCATCTCCCACAAGGTCAAAAACATGGACCCGAACCAGCGACCTATCAGCCACCGTCCAAAGCTCCCAACCACCCGGTCACCAGCCCTCTAAGATCCCACCACAGTTGCCCAAGATCTGCCCCTTAACCATTTTTGCTCACATGATTTTAAAAACGAATCATCAGGAGTCGGCAGCGCCATAGGTAAGTAAGCAAACTGAGATACGACTAAAGAGTTAATCAGMGCAATTTTTCCATAAATAGACAGGTATTTATGGTTGCAGGATCTTTTCTATTTTTACAAGTTTTCTATTGAAATTCATTGTGGAGAGCTCATTTATGTCTTTTGTGATATGAATACCAAGAATGTCTACTTCACCGTCAGCCCATGTTATAGGTAAACTGCAGGGTAATGTAGAAGTTTTATTTTTGAAAGCTCCAATACGTAATATTGTACACTTAGCATAATAAGGTTTTAGTCCAGAGAGTCCAGAAAAGTTATCTAGATATTCTATGAGACATTGCAGAGATCTAGCTTGCGGACTTAATACAAAACTTGAGTCATCGGCATACATGGACTCCTTGGTTTTTAAACCTTGGATTTCTAATACTCTAATGTTGTTATTTGACCTGATTTTAGTAGCTAGCATTTCGATGGCCATAACAAATAGATATGGTGACAGCAGACACCCTTGTTTAACTCCTCTTGACAATTCAAAACTCTCTGAGAAGTAGCCTCTATTTACTATTTTACACTTGGGGTTGCTATACATTACTTTTACCCATTTTATAAGAGAATCACCAAAATTGAAAAAAATCCTGGCATTTATAAATAAAATCCAGTCACTCTATCAAAGGCCTTTTCAAAACAAACTACAAATAAAAGGCCTGGCTTCAAAGATGTTTCATGTTGTTCTATGATTTCTAGTAGTTGTCGTATATTATTTCAATGTATCATCCATGAAAAACCTGTCTGATCAGGATGAACAATACCTGGTAAAACCTTTTTAATTCTGAGTGCTATGCATTTCGCTAGTATTTTTGCATCACAACATTGAAGTGTATGAGGCCTCCAGTTTTTTAGATAGACTGGATATTAGGATATTAATATTTGCCTTCTGGATCTTCTTTTAATACTAGTGAAATCAGACATACCTGCTGAGTACCTGACAGACTACCATTTCAATAGGAGTAGTTAAAACAAGTTAACAATGGAGCTTTGAGAATATCAAAAAAGTATTGATATACCTCTACCGGTATGCCATCAAGCCCTGGGGTTTTTCCAGACTGAAAGGATTTAGTCTCAAAAAGTTATTSCTCTGTAATTTGGCCTTCACACTGATCTATCTGTACATTTGTTAATTTTCAGTTTTTTTTATTATTTGGAAAGAATCATTCAGTGGGAGAGGATGAGACAGAAATGAGAACATCTGCCTAAAATATTTAGCTTCCTCTTTTAAAATATAATTTGGAGAATAACCTCTCTGGTACAAGTGGGAAGCTAGCTGCCAGTGAAATTGCAGGGCGCCAAATTCAAAACGACAGAAATCTCAAAATTAGAATTCCTCAAACATACAAGTATTATAACATTTAAAAAGATTAAACTTCTCGTTTATCCAGCCACAGTGTCTGATTTCACAAAAGGCTTTACGGCGAAAGCACACCCATTGCGATTATGTTAGGTCAGCACCATAGTCACAGAAAACCATACAGCCATTTTCCAGCCAAGCAGAGGGCTCACAAAAGTCAGAAATAGCGATTAAATTAATCACTAACCTTTGATGATCTTCATCAGATGGCACTCATAGGACTCATGTTACACAATACATGTCTGTTTTGTCGATAAAGTTCATATTTATATCCAAAATCTCAGTTTACATTGGCTCGTTATGTTCAGAAATGCATTGTCTCAAACAAACATCCGGTGAAAGTGCAGAGAGCACATCAAATTACAGAAATACAAATAAACAGAAAAAGCACTGAATAAACTTCAGTTAGTGCTAAACACGGCTGCTAGAATCTTGACTAGAACCAAAAAATGTGCTCATATTACTTAAGGGCTAGCCTCTCTACACTGGCTTCCTGTTAAGGCTAGGGCTGTTTTCAAGGTTTTATTGTAACCTACAAAACATTACATGGACTTGCTTCTACCTATCTTTCTGATGTGGTAAGATTTCTCTGTCTCCACCTTTAAGTCTTTACTGAAGACTCATCTCTTCAGTAGGTCCAATGATTGAGTGTATTCTGGCCCAGGGGTGTGAAGGTGAATGGAAAGGCACTGACATTTACTCCTGAGACGCTGACCTGTTGCACCCTCTACAACCACTGTGATTTTTATTTGACCCTGCTTGAACATCTTGAAGAACGATCTGGCCATGTACTCTTATAATCTCCAACCGGCACAGCCAGAAGAGGACTGGCCACCAATCAGAGCCTGGTACTGCCTGTTTAGGGAGTTTTTCCTAGCCACTGATTCTACATCTGCATGGCTTGCTGTTTGGGTTTTAGGCTGGGTTTCTGTACAGCACTTTGTTGAATGATAATAATACATTCATATTAACTCACTGCTTTCCGATCATGTAAATGTAGCCATTTTTTTACACCTTTATTTAACTAGCAAGATCAGTTAGAAACAATTTTCTTTTTCAATGACAGCCTAAGGAACAGCAGGAAAAGTTGTCATCTGGAGGAGTTCGATCTTGCAACCTTTCGGTTACTAGTCCAACGCTCTAACCACTAGGCTACCTGCTGCCCCCATTTACAGACGGACCTCACACATATACTATGGTGTCATGTTAAAACTTTTATGGAATGATGGACAGAGAGGAACCATGAAGCCTTACTGGTGAACATGCTAGTCATGCAATTCACTCCAAATGTGAACAGGTTTGGACTCCCGAGTGACACAGCGGTCTAGGACACTGCGTTTCAGTGCAAGAGGAATCACTGCAGTACCTGGTTCAAATCCAGGCTGCATCACATCCGGCTGTGAAATAGGCAGTGCATGATTGGCCCAGCGGCCCGATCCTGGTTTGGCTGTGGTAGGCTTGCATTGTAAATAAGAAATTGTTCTTAACTGACTTGCCTAGTTAAAATAAATGTTTTTTTTAATATTTACTTTGCCATTGCAGCTTCACTGTACACTACACTATTCATTAACAGCACAAATATGCCTTAGACTATTCCAACTATTTCCCACACCTCCCAACAGTTGTACATTTATCCTACACAAAATCTATGCAATGAAAAACAGGCACTCTTTAGCATATTGCTGCCCCAGCAGAAAGCAAAGTGGCAAGGCTAGAATATCATTTTTTTAGTCTTATTAAAATGGCATTATTCCTGAAGTATTGCAAACTGAAAGAAAACACTGTTCTTATGCACGCATCTGAACCAAATGCAATTACAGTGATAGAGCGTCCCATGAAATGGTAAGTGTAGCCAACAATGGATTAGTCGGTAGCGTTCTAGTGAGGAGAGTCACTATGAGCAGAAATGCAAGCACACACAGGTAGACAACGGAAGCACTGAAGTAGTGGGATGAAGGTGGCGTAATGCTTTTCCTTCACTAATTCATACTTCCCTACCACTCTTCCCTCCATTAACACACACACACACACACACACACACACACACACACACACACACACACACACACACACACACACACACACACACACACACACACACACACACACACACACACACACACACACACACACACACACACACACACACAGTCTTGTACAGCTAACCTTGTGGACTACAATTCAGTCCCAATCAAAATCCTATTTTCCCTAACCCCTAACCCTAAACCTAACCCTAATCCTAACCCGTACTCTTACCCTAACCCTAACCCTAACCTTAACCCTACCCTAACCCAAACCTAAACTTTATCTAACCCTTAACTAACCTAGCTCCTAACCCTAACCCTACAACTAACCCTAGCTCCTAACTTAATATTTAACTTAATTCTAACCCTGACACTAATTCTAACCTTAACCCTAAACCCCCTAGAAATAGCATTTGACCTTGTGGGGACTAACAAAATGTCCCCAGCTGGTCAACTTTTTGTTCGTTTACTATTCTTGTGGGGACTTCTGGTCCCCACAAGAATAGTTAAACACGTCCACACACACACACACACACAACCACACACACACACACACACACACACACACACCACACACACACCACACACACACACACACCACACCCACACACACACACACACACACACACACACACACACACACACACAACACACACAACACACACACAGTGTATCACATAGAGCTGCAGAGACTATAAGTGGGTGAAGATGCCTTCAAAGCCCAGTGAATTCAGAATGACAAGAAATAAAAAATAATTAAAAGCACTTTAGTGTCAAAAGTCAAGCTGCTGGTCGTTTGTCTTTTTTCTCTCTCTCTCCGTGTCTCTTAGTAACTGTCGTAAGGATTTCTAATGACTTTCCCCTTCCAAACCCATAAAACAGGTCCTCCAACAGAGCAAACTTAATGTTCAGCCCTGCTCAAGCCGCAGATCTCGTCAATCCTGTTTGTAATTATCAATTCCTTTGGGAATATGGGATTTTCTTAAAAAATGAAGGATTGTTTTTCTCTTGGACGAAACCACATCACACAGCATCAGACAAAGGCCTTTATTGTATCTTCAAAACCAAGAGAATGACAATTCAGCAAGGAGGCGCCACTGATGAAGTCTGAAAGTCCCCCAGGAAAAGAGTTTGCTTTTTGAAGAAAACATATTTTTTTGTCCCATGGAAGAAGGAATTTGTGTCTAGAATGASATGAAGTCTAGGCTAATCATTTCTGAAACACATTTTTTTAGGAGAACATTACATGGTGTGGCAACAGAAAACATACAGCCACAATGGAATTCAAAAGGGGGAAAAAATCTGAAACAAAATAAGCTGGACTTTTATCATTGATGTCCCCATCTCTCACAATATGCACCTAACAACCAAACTAATCAAATTACAGTTTTTTTCAAATGCTAACTTGCATTGGTCAAAACTGAAGTCACATTGTTAAAACTCTTCACTCAGTCAGCGAAACAGAAGTGTATTTGGGCCAAACTGTGAATAATTTTTCATTGCTTTCACATAAAATGCATTCAATGTCCACATTCTCCTAAATCCATGAACTCTTTTCTCATTCATACTCCACCACCTACAAAACTATACATTTGCTGCACATGTTTTCAAATGCTGACACACTGTTTCCAAAACTGTTAAAAACACATTCAAAACAGAATGATGGCAAATGTCGTGCATTTCTGCAGTAACCAGATTGAAACATATAGAAATCAGCACTAGCAGATATTATTAAGTAGTAATTGTGTCAGTAGTAGTAGTCAGTAGTAGTAGTAGTATGCAGTAGTAGTTAATAGTTAGTAGTAGTAGTAGTAGCAGTAGTAGTAAATAGCAGTCAGCAGTAGTAGTAGTTATTGTAGTAGTAGTAGTAGCAGTGCAGTGTAGTAGTAGCAACAGTAGTATCAAGTAAATTGTAGTAGTAGAAAGCAGATAGTAGTAATACAGTAGCAGTAGTAGTAGTAGTAGTAAGTAGCATATTAGTAGTAGCAGTAATAGCAGTAGCAGTAGTAGTAGTAGTAGTAATTGTAATTGTAGTAGAGTAGTAGTAGTAGTAGCATAAGTAGTAGCAACGTAGTAGCAGTAGTAGTAATAGCAGTAGTAGTAGTAGTAGTAGCAGCAGTATTAGTAGTAATAGTAGTAGTAGTAGCGGCATTATTAGTAGTAATAGTAGTAGTAGTAGCAGTCAGAGTAGAGTAGTAGTAGTGTAGTAGTTAAGTAGTAGTAGTAAGTAATAGTAGTACAGTAAAGCAGTATTATAGTAGTACAGTATAGTAGTAAGTAGTAGTAGTAGCAAAGTAGTAGCAGTAATAGTAGTGGTAGTAGCGTAGTAGTAGATAGCAGTTGTAGTAGTAGTAGTAATTTAGTAGTAGCAGTTTAGTAAAAATAGTAGTAGTAGTAGCAAGTAGAGGTCAGTAGTAGTAATAGCAGTAGTACGTAGTCAATAGCAGTAGTAGTAAGTAGAGTAGTACTCAGTAGTCAGTAGAGTAGAGTAGTAGTAGTAGTAATGTGTAGTAGTAGTAGTAGTAGTAAGTAAAAGTAGTAGTAATAGTAGTAGTATAGTAGTGATAGTGGTAGTAGCAGCAGTAGTAGCAGTAGTATTAGTAGTAGTAGTAGTAGTAGTATGTAGTAGTAGTAGTAGTAGTAGTAGTAGTAGTAGCAGTAGTAGTAGTAGTAGTAGTAAGTAAGATAGTAGTAGTAGTAGTAGCCATAGTAGTAGTAGAGTAGTAGTAGTAGTAATAGTGAGTATAGATAGTAGTAGTAGTAGTAGTAGTAGTAATGTAGTAGTAGTAGTAGCAGTAGTAGTAGTGATAGTGGTTATGTAGTCAGCAGTAGTAGCAAGTAGCAGTATAGTAGTAGTGGATAGTAGTTGTGTAGTAAGTAGTAGTAGTAGTGTAGTAGTGGTAGTAGTAGTTAGTAGTAATGTAGTAGAGATTGTGGTAGTATAGTGGTGTAGTGTGCAAGCAGTAGTAATGGTATTAGTAGTATAAGAGGTAGGTAGTAATGTAAGGTGGTAGTAGTGGTAGTAGTAAGTAGCAGTAGTAAGTAGTATAGTTATTGTGGTAGTAGTAGTGGTGGTAGTTGGTAGCAGTAGTAGTAGTGGTAGATAGTAGCAGTAGTAGTAGTATAGTATGTGGTAGTAGGTAGAGTCGTAGTAGAGTAGCAGTAGTGTAGTATTGTGTAGTGTAGTGCAGTAGTGGATAGAAGTAGTAGTACAGTTAGTAGTAGCATAGCAGTAGCTAGTACAGTAGAGTAAGTAGTAGGTAGCATGAACCTACCAGAGAAAGCTGGAAAGTGGCAGGTATCCTCCAGGCCAGACCTTTTTTCAAATAATGTTTTATCATTCAAATACTTTTAGGACTTCTTGTCTGGATTGCGAAATGGGCAGGATGTCTCTTTTGCAATATTATATTGGTTCCATTGCACATCCATAAGCTCAGTTACAGTAGGCACAGATATTTTTAAATGATGTCAAATAGTGTTTCACCCTGGTCTGACTGCTCTGAGCTGGGTCTAGCAAAGCAGACCTTTACTGATATAGGTGAGACTAACTTCTAACTTTTGCACGTTGCTCCTACAGCATGCCTGAGATTCATACACTACACCTCAACACAGGAAAACGCAAAGTGTATGTTCTCGGTCTCTAGATGTCCATCTGATTCGTGGTATGATTGTCCATAGAATTGATCAGAGCAAACAGTAAGGCGTCATCTCTCCTTACTATTGTCTTGTGAGTATCAAATACCAATCCAGACATTTCAAGTGTATGGGTACTGTTCTTCACGTTTTAAATTGAACTGATGTTTTACAGTTTTTTTTTTCTCCAATTGCTAACAAGCATCAGTCAACCTGAAGCCCCTTTTTCCAAACTCTTCACACAGTCTGCATTACAACATGCGTCTTGGCCAAACAGTTAATCTCATCTCCAAACTCACTACAACCACAAAAACACTTCATACATGTCTCAAGATAAGCTCGTTCAACTACAACACTGGCAACAATTCTCACTCAGAAAGCATACGTTGTCACTCATAACACACTGACCTAAAAAACACGAAAACAACAGGCAGAAAAATATTAAGTAAATGATTAACTTTTCTCTTTGAAGTTCAAATGATTTTCTACATAAATCAGTATTTCAGTATAAAGAATAAGAATAACACCTTTTCACTTTATTGACTGTACTAAAGAAAATGTAATACGAAAAAACCATCAACAACATGTATAGTATAGTCTATCTCAGTACAGTATTGTGAGGGTCTAGTTCTCTCTCTCTCCTGCATTTGGCCACAAGTTCTCATCAACATCACATCTTATGTCTTCTTCTGGCATGCATCTTGATAAGTATCTTTGGATGTCTAATCCACACCTGGCAGTCTTCAGGAGAAGTGTCTCCACACCTGGCATCTGGCCTCCAGTAGACAATCTGGTCATGTGGATGGTGTCATAAACCTTCCACCTCTACGCAGAGAGAAACTCCTCTATGGGGTTAGAAGGGGGAGTATGGAGGCAGGAATAGTACTGACATCCTGGGATGTGCAGCAAACCGAGTTCTGACTGCAGCAGAGTGGTGGAATCCCACTATCATTACCCACAACACGAGGTAGGGGAGTTGTCTGCCCCTCTCCTCCGCTGGCACAGTCGATTATGCAGGTCTCTGAAAAAGAAATGAGTCTCTCTGTATAGTAGGCGCAATGAGTTGTTTGTACAGCAAACCATCACTGGATCAGTGCCACACATTGTGATGTAGCTCCTCTCTCGCCTGGGACATCCACGGTGCTTCCTGTCCATATTTCTTCCCTGCGGTGTTGTTTTTGCCTTTGAATCCAGCTTCATCCACAACAGATGAATGTATGTGCAGTTTGCTGGCTTCATCTCCATTGCTCTCTAAAATACAGTAATCCACATTTTACAGTACTTTACATTATGCTAAGTGTGTATGTCACCCTGTTTGGTTTTGAACAGACATTCTCTGGACATATTGATACCGGAGTTCTTTCACAACATTCCGTACCTCTCTCTCAAAGGGTTAAGTGTACACTGCTTCATCCTTATTTTATGTTTTCTGGAGGATCTGGCAATTTGTCGTTGTGCGACCGTATCCACATTCCACAGTGATTGTCTGCCAGCACTATCTGTCTCGAATTTCACCACAGTTTATTGCGTTGTTGCCAATTACCTGTCAACATTGGCAATTTCCCTGTGCATCTGATAAATTCTGCCTCTCCCTCTGTGCGCGAGGCAACCTTTGGATCCAACTGAAAACACAAACATCAATAATATTTCAAAATGTCAGTACATGTAAAATGTGAACATACTGTATTTGTACTGTTATATGTAGTTCAATTTATCATTGAAGATGCACATCTCACCTGTTGTTTTGCCGGAAATGTTGTACCCATTGATGCTGCAATCTCGTTGAACAGCTGCAGATTTGTTACACCTTAAAACCACACCCGAGGTTGTATCACACCTAGAGCTTGCAGAAGCACTATCGACTGTGCTATGCACACAAGATGTAGAAGCACAGTGCCGTGTTACCACAACAATGGGTCCAGTAGAATTCCAGATATTGTGAGCAGCACGAATATTAATACTCAAATAAGATAAGACCAGCCACTATTAGTGTCAAAGAAGTCAAGATGCTGGCTCGTTTGTCTTGTCTTATCTCACTTTCTCTCGTGCTCCCGTGTCTCTTTACGTTCTCCTTTGATCACCTCCGACCGTTCATGTCGATTTCTACATGTACTCTTTCGCCACTCCTCTCTCCATAATCCCATATCACAACAGCCCGTCACCATCCTGCCCTATTCTTTAATATCAGGCCCACTCTTTTCTCACAGGCATAATACCAGCGCTTCTGCGGTACAAAGCCCCGCGATGCACTTTCTTTGTCTGTTGTCTGGTAGACCGAGACGGTGTAATAATGCTATAGATACACTATCTAGAGTTATCGCTTTGGGGAATCCATGGTTGATTTTCTTTACAAAAGACTGATTGATGAGATAATAGCTTTTTTTTTATCTCTGTCACGATACAGGAATTCCGCTCTCTTTGGAATATTCAATATTGTGCTTGACAGAATATCTATCACTATACTGGTTTCACATACTGTCCAGGTTACTTGCGAGACACCAAGAAGACATTTGATTCAGTCGACATTTCTTGTCACCATACACAAGATAGAATTGGACAATTTTGAAATAGTGTTCAGATTCACAACAGTTGGAAACAGTGTGTCGAGCAATGTGTCTGTGACAACATCATGTGCAGCAAATGTTTATGAATAGTGAAGTTCTGTTGAGGAAGTACGCTGCGTCGGACAGTAGAACTGAAGTGAGTAGGATTAGAAAGTAGTTTTCAGAATATGATAGGAGAGACATGAGTAGATACAGTTGGCCCAATTGCGAATATGTTGATGCAAGCAGGAGTGAAAAATTTAAGTGTTCATCATGTATGGGACATCCAACAATATCTGCACTTGCTTGTTCTCTATCTGACTGCTTTAATCAGTTTCTGGAATACACATTGTTTTTAGGAGAACATTACATGGTGTGGCAACAGAAAACATACAGCCACATGGAATTCAAAAGGGGAGGAAAAAATCTGAAACAAAATAGCTGGACTTTTATCATGTGATGTCCCCATCTCTCACAATATGCACCTAACAACCAAACTAATCAAATTACAGTTTTTTCAAATGCTAACTTGCATTGGTCAAAACTGAAGCTCACATTGTTAAAACTTTCACTCAGTCAGCGAAACAGAAGTGTATTTGGGCCAACTGTGAATAATTTTCATTGCTTTCACATAAAATGCATTCATGTCCACATTCTCCTAAATCCATGACTCTTTTCTCATTCATACTCCACCACCTACAAAAACTATACATTTGCTGCAACATGTTTTCAAATGCTGACACACTGTTC
>NW_019943206.1:9674-20645 GCF_002910315.2 Salvelinus sp. IW2-2015 | reverse complement strand
ATATTAGAAAATCTCAGCACAATATTGAATAATTCCAAACACAGCTGATTGCAAAATCAGCTGAAAGCCTACCCAAGTGTCCTGTTTTTATCTCGTTACCAAACAAACAAAAGAGGACGGCTTCGGAACGATTTCGTTTGGAAAGATGGATTAAAGAAGACAGGTTGCTGGGGAAAGAAGAGTGGCAGGGAGGGAGAATGCATGGAGGACAAAGGAGAGAAAGACAAGAGCGGTGGTCTCTGATGAGATAAGGGCCACAATTATTGACCATGTTGTAAACCCTGTCTCTCTTTGAGAGAGCGCGTTTAAGGGTGTAAGGTCCTAAGATACTTTACAAGATGCATCGCCAGAGAAGACATAAGAATGTGATGTGATGAGAACTTGTGCCAAATGCAGGAGAGAGAGAGAACTAGAACCCTCACAATACTGTACAGTATGAGTGACTATACTATACATGTTGTTGATGGTTTTTTCGTAATTACATTTTCTTTTAGTACAGTCAATAAAGTGAAAAGGTGTTATTCTTATTCTATACTGAAATACTGATTTATGTGAAAAATCATTCGAACTTCAAAGAGAAAAGTTAATCATTAATCATTTATGTAATGCTGCCTGTTGTTCGTGTTTTTAGGTCAGTGTGTTATGAGTGACAACGTATGCTTTCTGAGTGAGAATTGTTGCCAGTGTTGTAGTTGAACGAGCTTATCTTGAGACATGTATGAAGTGTTTGGGTGTTTGAGTGAGTTGGAGATGAGATTAACTGTTTGGCCAAGACGCATGTTGGTAATGCAACTGTGTGAAGAGTTTGGAAAAAAAGGCTTCATTTTGACTGATGCTTGTTAGCAATTGAGAAAAAAAAAACTGTAAAACATCAGTTCAATTTTAAAACGTGAAGAACAGTACCCATTACACTTGAAATGTCTGGATTGGTATTTGATACTCACAAGACAATAGTAAGGAAGAATGACGCCTTACTGTTTGCTCTGATCAATTCTTAAGGACAATCATACCAGCGAATGCAGATGGGACATCTAGAGACCGAGAACATACACTTTGCGTTTTTCCTGTTGTTGAGGTGTAGTGTATGATATCTCAGGCATGCTGTAGGAGGCAACGTGCACAGAAGTTAGGAGTTAGTCTCACCTATACAGTAAAGGTCTGTCTTTGCTAAACCCAGCTCAGAGCAGTCAGACCAGGTTGTAAACACTATTTGACATCATTTAAATACTGTCCTACTGTAACTGAGCTTATGAATGTGCAATGGAACCAATATAATATTTGCAAAGAGGACATCCTGCCCATTTCGCAATCCAGACAGAAGTCCTAAAAGTATTTGAATGATTTAAACATTATTTGAAAAAAGGTCTGCCTGGAGTAATACCTGCCACTTTACCCAGCTTTCTCTGTGTAGGTTTCACTGCTACTGCTACTACTATTACTGCTACTGCTTCACTACTACTGCTACTACTACTACCACTACTACTACTGCTACCACTACTACACTACTACTAACACAATTACTACTACTACTACTACTGCTACTGCTACTACTACTACCACAATTACTACTACTACTACTACTGCTACTTACTACTACCACTACTACTACTGCTACCACTACCACCACTACTACTACCACAATTACACTACTACTACTGCTCACTGCTACTATACTACACTACTACACAATTACTACTACTACTAACTGCTACTACTAATACCATACTACTACTGCTACCACTTACTACCACTACTACCTACCACAATTACTACTACTACTACTATACTACCACTACTACCACTACTACTATTCTACATATTACATATACATCTCTACCACTACTACTACTCTACTGTTAATACTGCTGCTACTACTACTATCATCTACTATACTATCTACTCACTACTACACTACTACTTACTACTACTACTACTAACTACTACTAATACTACTACTATACTACTACTACTACCTACTACTACTATACTAACTATTACATTACACTACTACTACTACTTACTCTTTACTACTAGTTACTACTACTAGTGCTACTACTACTACTAACTACTTACTACTACTAAGCTACTACATACTACTACTACTACTACTACTACTACCACTTACTACTAACTACTCACTACTACTACTAATACTACTGCTACTACTGCTCTACTACCACTATCACTACTACTACTACTACTATTACTACTACTATTACTACTACTACTACTACTACTACTACTAACTACAATTACTACTACTACTACTGGCTACTGCTACTGCTATTACTACTACTGCTACTGCTACTACTGCTACTGCTACTTACTGTACTACTACTACTATTTTTACTATACTGCTACTACTAATTACTACTACTTACTACAACTGTCTATATTACTACTACTGCTTCACTACCTACTACTACATTACTGCTACTACTAGTCGCTAATACTATTACTACTAATCTAACTATATTACTACTGCTACTACTAATACTGCTGCTACTGCTATACTACTATTACTACTACTACTATACTACTACTACTACTAAACTACTACATTACTACTGCTACTGACTACTACTACTATACTACCTAATAATGCTACTATTACTACTACTAAATTACTACTAAATCTGCTGCTACTACTAACTAGTCACTTACTACTACTAGCATATGTACTACTACTGCTACTACTATAGTATTCTACTACTATAAATATACTACTACTACTCTACTTACTACTACAAAATCTACTACTAACTACTACTACTGACTACTGCTATTACTACTATGCTACTAGCTACTACTGGCTTACTATACTACTACTTCACACACTGTTTCCAAAACTGTTAAAAACACATTCAAAACAGAATGATGGCAAATGTCGTGCATTTCTGCAGTAACCAGATTGAAACATATAGAAAATCTCAGCACAATATTGAATAATTCCAAACACAGCTGATTGCAAATTCAGCTGAAAGCCTACCCAAGTGTCCTGTTTTTAGTCTCGTTACCAAACAAACAAAAGAGGACGGCTTCGGAACGATTTCGTTTGGAAAGATGGATTAAAGAAGGCAGGTTGGTGGGGAGAGAAGAGTGGCAGGGAGGGAGAATGCGTGGAGGACAAAGGAGAGAAAGACCAAGAGCGGTGGTCTCTGATGAGATAAGGGCCACAATTATTGACCATGTTGTAAACCCTGGTCTCTCTTTGAGAGAGGCCGGTTTAAGGGTGTAACCAAATCTGCAGCGTTCAACAGTTGCATCAATGGTACAACATTTCCGGCAAAACAACAGGTGAGATGTGCATCCTTCAATGATAAATGAACTACATATTACAGTACAATACAGTATGTTCACATTTTTACATGTACTGACATTTTGAAATATATTGATTGTTTTGTGTTTTTCAGTTGGATCCAAAGGTTGCCTCCCACAGGAGGGAGAGGCAGAATTTTATCAGATGCACAGGAAATTGCCATTGTTGACATGGTAATTGGCAACAACGCAATAAAACTGTGGTAAATTCGAGACAGAGTGCTGGCAGACTATATCACTGTTGGGAATGTGAATACGGTCAGCACAACGACAATTGCCAGAGTCCTCGAGAAACATAAAATAAGGATGAAGCAGTTGTACACTTAACCCTTTGAGAGAAACGGTGAATGTGTGAAAGAACTCCGGTATCAATATGTCCAGGTAAAATGTCTGTTCAATAACCAAACAGGGTACATACACAGCTATGCATAATGTAAAGTACTGTAAAACTGTGGATTTACTGTATTTTAGAGAGCAATGGAGATGGAAGCCAGGCAAACTGCACATACATTCATCTTTGTGGATGAAGCTGGATTCAACCTGGCAAAAACACACCGCAGGGGAAGAAATGTGATTGGACAGAGAGCAACCGTGGATGTCCCAGGCGAGAGAGGAGCTAACATCACAATGTGTGCAGCACTGTCCAGTGATGGTTTGCTGTTACACAAACAACTCATTGGCCCCTACTATACAGAGAGACTCATTTCTTTTCTGCATGACCTGCATAATCGACTTGTGCCAGCGGAGGAGAGGGGGGCAAGAAACTCCCCTACCTTCGTTGTTGTGTGGGATAATGTGGGATTCCACCACTCTGCTGCAGTCAGACTGGTTTGCTGCACATCCCAGGATGTCAGTACTATTCCTGCCTCCATACTCCCCCTTCCTAAACCCCATAGAGGAGTTTCTCTCTGCGTAGAGGTGGAAGGTTTATGACCACCATCCACATGACCAGATGTCCTTACTGGAGGCCATGAATGCCAGGGTGTGGAGACACTTCTCCTGAAGACTGCCAGGGTTGGATTAGACATTCCAAAAGATACTTTACAAGATGCATTGCCAGAGAAGACATAAGATGTGATGTTGATGAGAACTTGTGGCCAAATGCAGGAGAGAGAGAGAACTAGAACCCTCACAATACTGTACAGTATGAGTGACTATACTATACATGTTGTTGATGGTTTTTTCGTAATTACATTTTCTTTAGTACAGTCAATAAAGTGAAAAGGTGTTATTCTTATTCTATACTGAAATACTGATTTATGTGAAAAATCATTCGAACTTCAAAGAGAAAAGTTAATCATTAATCATTTATGTAATGCTGCCTGTTGTTCGTGTTTTTTAGGTCAGTGTGTTATGAGTGACAACGTATGCTTTCTGAGTGAGAATTGTTGCCAGTGTTGTAGTTGAACGAGCTTATCTTGAGACATGTATGAAGTGTTTTYGTGGTTTGAGTGAGTTTTGGAGATGAGATTAACTGTTTGGCCAAGACGCATGTTGGTAATGCAGACTGTGTGAAGAGTTTGGAAAAAGGGGCTTCAGTTTTGACTGATGCTTGTTAGCAATTGGAGAAAAAAAAAACTGTAAAACATCAGTTCAATTTTAAAACGTGAAGAACAGTACCCATTACACTTGAAATGTCTGGATTGGTATTTGATACTCACAAGACAATAGTAAGGAGAGATGACGCCTTACTGTTTGCTCTGATCAATTCTTATGGGACAATCATACCAGCGAATACAGATGGGACATCTAGAGACCGAGAACATACCACTTTGCGTTTTTCCTGTTGTTGAGGTGTAGTGTATGATATCTCAGGCATGCTGTAGGAGCAACGTGCAAGAAGTTAGGAAGTTAGTCTCACCTATATCAGTAAAGGTCTGTCTTTGCTAGAACCCAGCTCAGAGCAGTCAGACCAGGGTTGAAACACTATTTGACATCATTTAAAATACTGTGCCTACTGTAACTGAGCTTATGGAATGTGCAATGGAACCAATATAATATTTGCAAAAGAGGACATCCTGCCCATTTCGCAATCCAGACAGAAGTCCTAAAAGTATTTGAATGATTTAAAACATTATTTGAAAAAAGGTCTGGCCTGGAGTGATACCTGCCACTTTACCCAGCTTTCTCTGTGTAGGTTTCACTGCTACTGCTACTACTATTACTGCTACTGCTACTACTACTGCTACTACTACTACCACTACTACTACTGCTACCACTACTACCACTACTACTAACACAATTACTACTACTACTACTACTGCTACTGCTACTACTACTACCACAATTACTACTACTACTACTACTGCTACTACTACTACCACTACTACTACTGCTACCACTACCACCACTACTACTACCACAATTACTACTACTACTACTGCTACTGCTACTACTACTACCACTACTACCACAATTACTACTACTACTACTACTGCTACTACTAATACCATTACTACTACTGCTACCACTACTACCACTACTACTACCACAATTACTACTACTACTACTACTACTACCACTACTACCACTACTACTATTGCTACCACTACTACCACTACTACTACTGCTACTGCTACTACTGCTGCTACTACCACTATTAACCTTTATTTAACCAGGTAGGCAAATTTGAGAAACACGATTACTCATTTACACATCGACCTGGCCAAGATAAGCCAACAGCAGTTCGACCACATACAACAAACAATAGTTAACATGGACTGGTAAAACAAACATATAGTCATATACAGTGAAAAAAAAAATAAGTCTATATACAATCTATAGCAAGTGAGGTGAGATAGGGAGGTTGAAGGCCCAAACAAATATATGTATAAATAAATAAATAATAAAATAATAGAATACTAAACAAGGCCATGGAGGTGAAGTGAAATACAACACAGCAAAGTAAACCTAAAAACTAAAAAAAAAAATGGCTTGGTTGGTTTGCAGCGGAAGAAAGGCAAAGTAGAGACAGAAAATAATGGGGGTGCAAAGGAGCATAAATAAATTAATAAAATAAAATACAGTAGGACTAAAGAGGGTAGTATGTTTGGGCCTAAATGTAAGGGTTATGTACAGGTGCAGTTAAATCTATGAGCTGCTCTGACAGCTGGGCTCTACATAGCTAGTGATCGAGGAGATTAGGTGTTCCCAATTTTCAGAGAATTTGTATTCGTTCCAGTCATATGGCACGCCATGAGAACTGAAGGAGAGGCGTGTTTCCCAAAAAAGGGAAAAGAAAAATTGGTTTGGGGTGACAGAGAGATTATACCTGCCTGCGAGCGCACACCGGTGCTACAGGTTGGCTGCTGATATGGTGAGACCCCAGCGGAGGCAGGAGATCAAGGGCCGGACTTACCTAGCAGGTCTTGTGAGTGAACCTGGAACCCAGCGTGGGTTTGGCGTAACGAGTATGAAGCGAGGGCCAGACCAGAGAGGTAGCAGGTCGGCAGGTGCGTGCGGTAGTATATGGGCGCTTTTGTGACCCACAACACGGATGTGCACTGTGTTGATATAGACTGCATTCCAATTTTATTGGAGTAGGAGTTTTTTTTGGAGGCTATATTTGTAAATGACCATCACCGAAGTCGAAGGGATTGGTAGGATTGGTCAGTTTTCACAAGATGGAGTTATGTTTCGGCCAGCATGAGAATATACTACGGCATCTTTGTTGCGAATAGGAAAGCCAATCTAGATTTGACTTTGGATGGAGATGTTTTGATGTGTGAGTTCTGGAAGGAGATGTTTACAGTCTAACCAGACACCTATGGTATTTGTAGATTGTCCACATATTCTCTAAGTCAGAACCGTCCAAAGTAGTTATGTTGGACAGGCGGGGCAGGGGCAGGCAGCGATCCGGTTTGAAGAGCATGCATTTGGTTTTACTTGTATTAAGAGCAGTTAGGAGGCCACGGAAGGAGAGTTGTATGGCATTTTGAAGCTCGCCTGCGAGAGTTGTTTAACCACAGTGTCAAAAGAAGGGCCAGAAGATACAGAATAGTGTCGTCTGCGTTAGAGGTGGATCAGAGAATCACCAGCAGCAAGAGCGACATCATTGATGTTATTACGAGAAAGAGAGGTCGGTCACAAGAATTGAAACCCCTGTTGGCACCCCCATAGGAGGACTGCCAGAGGCCCGGACAACAACCCTCCGATTTGGAACACACTTGAACTCGATCAGAGAAGTAGTTGGTGAACCAGGCGAGGCCAATTCATTAGAGAAAACAAAGGCTGCGAGCTCTGCCAATGGGATGTGGTTGGATTGAACCAGAGTCCAAAAGCCTTTCCAGGTGTCAATGAAATACGGCTGCCACAGTTATTGTTTCCTATCCGATGGCGGTTACGATGTCGTTTCATGACCTTGATGCGTTGGCTGAGGTGCACCCAATGACCACAGCTCTGAAAGCCAGATTGCATTTAGCGGAGAAGTGTGGTGGCGATCGAAATGGTCCGGTAATCTGTTTGTTTGACTTGTGCTTCAAGACCTTAGAAAGGCAGGGCTAGATAGATATAGGTCTCTGTAGAGTATAGGTCAAGGGTGTCCTCCCCCCTTTGAAGAAGGGGGATAACCGCAGCTGACTTTCCAATCTTTGGGGGATTTCTCGGACACACGAAAGAGAGGTTTGAAGACGCTAGTAATAGGACGGCTTGGCAACAATCTTCAGCAGATAGTTTTAGAAAGAAAGGGTCCAGATTATTAGCCGGTCTATGTTGTAAGGGTTCCAAGATTTTGCAAGCTCATTAGGACATCAGCTGACTGTAATTTGGGAGAAAGAGAAAATGGGGAAGCTTGGGCGAGTAGCCAGAGGGAGGCAGTGGCTGTTGGTCCGCGGGTAGAGGCAGCCAGATGGAAAGCATGGCCAGCCGTGGAAAAATGCTTATTGAAATTCTCAATTATAGTGGATTTTGTAGGTTGGTGGCACAGTGTTTTCCTATCTTCAGACAGCGGTTTGTTAAGCTGGCGAGGAGGCGTCTTATTCTCCATGGACTTTACGGCTTTGTCCCAGAACTTTTTTGAATTTGTGTTGCAGGAAGCAAATTTCTGCTGAAAGCCTAGCCTTGGCTGTTCTAACTGCCTGTGTATATTGGTCTCTGGCTTCCCTGAAAAGTTGCACTATCACGTGGGCCTGTTCGATGCTAATGCAGAACGCCAACTAGGATGTTTTTCTGGTTGATTAAGGGCAGTCAGGTCAGGAGAGAACCAAGGGCTATATCTGTTCCTGGTTCTAAATTTCTTGAATGGGGCATGCTTATCAAGATGGTGAGGAAGGCATTTTTAAAAATGACCAGGCATCCTCTACTGACGGGATGAGATCGATATCCTTCCAGGATACCCCGGGCCAGGTCGATTAGAAAGGCCTGCTCGCTGAAGTGTTTCAGGGAGCGCGTTTGACAGTGATGAGTGGAGGTCGTTTGACCGCTGACCCATTACGGATACAGGCAATGAGGCAGTGATCGCTGAGATCTTGGGTTGAAAACAGCAGAGGTGTATTTGGAGGGGCAAGTTTGTTAGGATGATATCTATGAGGGTACCCGAGTTTACGGAATTGGGGTGGTACCTGGTAGGTTCATTGATAATTGTGTGAGATTGAGGCATCAAGCTTAGAGATTGTAGGGTGGCTGGGGTTTTTGAGCAATGTTCAAATTTAGGTCCCTAGCAGCACGAACTCTGAAGATAGATGGGGGCAATCAGTTCACATATAGTGTCCAGAGCAAGCTGGGGCAGGAGGGTGGTCTATAGCAGGCGGCAACGGTGAGAGACTTGTTTTTAGAGAGGTGGATTTTTAAAAAGTTAGAAGTTCAAATTGTTTGGGAACAGACCTGGATAGTAAGACAGAACTCTGCAGGCAGTCTTTGCAGTAGATTGCAACACACGCCCCCTTTGGCCGTTCTATCTTGTCTGAAAATCTTGTAATTGGGGATGAAAATATCTGAGTTCTTTGGTGGTCTTTCTAAGCCAGGATTCAGACACGGCTAAAACATCCGGGTTGGCCAGAGTGTGCTAAAGCAGTGAACAAACAAAACTTAGGGAGGACTTCTAATGTTAACATGCATGAAGCCAAGGCTTATTACGGTTACAGAAGTCATCAAAAGAGAGCGCCTGGGAATAGGAGTGGAGCCAGTACTCACACCTGGATTCACCTCTACATCACCAGAGGAACAGAGGAGGAGTAGGATAAGGGTAGGCTAAAAAGCTATGAGAACTTGGTCGCCTAGAGCTACTGAGCAGAGAGTAAGAGGAGGTTTCTGGGGCGATAAAATAGTTTAAAGGAATAACATGTACAGACAAAGGTATGGATAGGAATGTGAATACAGTGGAGGTAGACCTAGGTATTGAGTGATGATGAGAGAGATATTGTCTCTAGAAACATCATTGAAACCAGGTGATGTCATCGCATATGTGGTGGTGGAACTGGAGAGGTTGGATATTATAGTGAACAGGGCTAGAAATCTCTACAGTGAAATAAGCCAATAAACCATTAACCAGAACAGCAATGGACAAGGCATATTT
Organism: Salvelinus sp. IW2-2015; assembly: GCF_002910315.2. Taxonomy (NCBI): domain Eukaryota; kingdom Metazoa; phylum Chordata; class Actinopteri; order Salmoniformes; family Salmonidae; genus Salvelinus; species Salvelinus sp. IW2-2015. The sequence continues at coordinate 10,816 of NW_019943206.1, read as the reverse complement.
ACATTAAGGAGAGCATGCTTAATCGGGTGATCAATAAGGAGTCCAGGGAGTTAGAGGTTGGTTGTGGTCGTGGCGATCCAGACAGGCTGGGCCGGGTATGTGGCTGTCGGGTAAGAGCATGGGATGGAGGTCTGTTTGTAGATACCTCGTGCGTTTCCGTCCGTAAGTTAGTGGGTTCCGTTGTAGTGGGGTTCCGTGTGGAAAAGAGGGATCAATCCAAATTGGCAGATAGATATAGTGACCCAAGGAGAAAAAAAAAAATAAAAAAAATAAAATTAAAATAAATAATAGTTGTCCGGTATGCTTATTCAGGTAGCAGCCGATAAGACAGCTACACGATTAGCGGGCCTCAGGTGAGCGTTCAGGTAACGCTCGGGACGGAGGTGCCAGTTGGATAAATCCCTCGGGCAGATAAACGTCGGCAGTCAGACGTGAGGCCCGGTGGGGTTCCGTATCTGCAGCAGCAACAAAAGAAACGTGTCCGGATGGTGATGGAACTCCTCAGGCTGGCTAGCTCCAGGATGATTGAGTTTGCTCCGGGGTCGACGTAAGCCAATCGTCACACGGTTGCAAGCTAGCTAGCTGCGAAGTCAAGGTGCAAGTGACCAGAGGCCTTGCGGTCTGGAATCCGGGGAAACTGAGAGAGAAGAAACAGTCCCGGAATGCTCCGGTCCGAAGTCGCCGTTGCACAACAAGTGCCGGTAGATTATCGAGCTAAGAGAATAGCTGATGACCACAACACGAGGCAGCTGAAAACCAACGCTAGCCATGCAAACCGGCTAATTATCGAGGCGCAGACTACAGATTAGTTCTGCTAGCTATCGGAAGTAAGAGCTATGGTTAGCTTTCAGGCTAGCTTCTGAATTAGCCCCTGGCTGGCTTCCACGATGGATTTTCAGTTTGAGGTAAATATTACTTTTAGTAATTGGATGAAGCGGGTTGCAGGAAAGCTTTTGCAGGAAAGCTTTTGTAGGTTGAGTTCTTGGATAATAAAATAAATAAAAGATAAGTGAAGAGAGGGGTAAATTATATATACAGGACACAAACAATACGGAACAGAAAAAAGACGTCTGAACTGCTAAGCAACCTTGGGGACAGTTCCACGGTTGGTGCTTCTGTCCCCAACCAAGGGAAGTGCCTAT
>NW_019943206.1:0-9649 GCF_002910315.2 Salvelinus sp. IW2-2015 | reverse complement strand
AAATAGTCATACTACTACTGCTACTACTACTACTACAATTACTACTACTACTACTACTACTACTACTTACTACTACTACTACTACTACTACTACTACTACTTACTATTACTACTACTACTATACTTACTACTTACTACTGTACTACTACTAGTGCTACTACTACTACATTACTACTACTACTACTAACTACTACTACTACTACTACTACTACTACTACCACTACTACTACTACCACATACTATAATACTACTGCTACTACTGCTGCTACTACCACTATCACTACTACTACTACTACTATTACTACTACTATTACTACTACTACTACTACTACTACTACTACTACAATTACTACTACTACTACTGCTACTGCTACTCTATTTACTACTACTGCTACTGCTACTACTGCTACTGCCTACTACTTGCTACTACTACTACTATTTTTACTAATACTGCTACTACACATACTACTACTACTACAACTGCTATTACTACTACTGCTACTACCACTACTATTACTGCTACTACTGTTGCTACTACTACTACTACTACTACTACTGCTACTACAATACTGCTCTTACTGCTACTACTATTTACTACTACTACTACTTACTACTACTACTACTACTACTACTACTGCTGCTACTACTACTACTATTACTACTAATAATGCCGCTACTACTACTACTATTACTACTAATACTGCTGCTACTACTACTACTACTACTGCTATTACTACTACTCTACTACTGTTGCTACTACTACTACTACTGCTACTACTACTACAATTACTACTACTACTACTACTGCTACTGCTATTACTACTACTGCTACTACTACTACTGCTACTACTACTACTACTGCTACTTAGTATTACTACTACTGCTTCTACTACTACAATTACTGATACTACTGTTGCTACACTAACTACTACTACTGCTACTACTACTACTACAATAACTACTACTACTGCTACTGCTATTACTACTACTGCTACACTACTACTACTACTACTATTACTGCTACTACTGCTACTACTACTACTACTATTATTACTTACTACTGCTACTACTACTACTACTGCTACTACTACTACTACAATTACTACTAATAATACTGCTAGTGCTATTACTACTACTGCTACTACTACTACAATTACTGTTGCTACTACTACATAACTACTACTACTACTGCTGTACTACTAATACTGCTGCTACTGCTACTACTATGCTACACTACTTCTACTTACTACTACTACTATTACTACTACTACTACACTAGTAGTACTACTGCTGCTACTACTTTTACTGCTACTACTGTTACTATACTGCTACTACTACTACTATTAATTCTACTACTACTGCTACTACTACTACTACTACCACTATTACTACTACTGCTGCTACTACTATTACTACTACTACTACTGCTACTACTACTGCTACTATACACTACTACTACACTGCTACTACTAATGCTACTATTACTACTACTGCTGCTACTACTACTATTACTACTACTACTACCACTATTACTACTACTCTGCTGCTACTACTTTCTGCTACTACTGTTACTACTACTGCTACTACTCTACTACTAATTCTACTACTGCTACTACTACTATGCTGCTACTACTACAATACTACTACTACTGCAACTGCACAGATTATTTTCCTGCTGAAAGAAAACTGGTCAATTTAAGATCCAATTCAAGATCCAATTTTAGAATTTAAGAACAGTCTTGGGCCACTGACCTTGATGACGTAGATCCAGCAATCAGCCAGGGTTACTGGGCGGCAGGTAGCGTAGTGGTGGGAGTGTTGGACTTGTAACCAAAAGGTTTCAAGATCAAATCCCTGAGCTGACAAGGTAATACATCTGTTGTTCTACTCCTGAACAAGCACTGTTCCTAGGCTGTCATTGAATATAAGAATTTGTTCTTGACTGACTTGCCTAGTTAAATAAAGATTTAAAAAAATAAAATATAGTCTAGCACAGCCAGGATATAGTCTAGCAATCAGCCAGGGATATAGTCTAGCAATCAGCAGGGATATAGTCTAGCAATCAGCCAGGGATATAGTCTAACAATCAGCCAGGGATATAGTCTAGCAATCAGCCAGGATTAGTCTAACAATCCAATAAGTCTAACAATCAGCAGGAATAGTCTAGCAATCCCAGGGATATAGTCTAACAATCAGCCAGGGATATAGCCTAGCAATCAGCCAGGGATATAGTCTAACAATCAGCCAGGGATATAGTCTACAATCAGCCAGAGATATAGTCTAGCAATCAGCCAGGGATATAGTCTAACAATCAGCCAGGATATAGTCTAGCATTCAGCCAGGGAATAGTCTAACAATCAGCCAGGGATATAGTCTAGCAATCAGCCAGGGATATAGTCTAACAATCAGCCAGGGATATAGTCTAACAATCAGCCAGATAAGCTACATCAGCAGATAAGTCTAACAATCAGCCAATATAGTCTAGCAATCAGCCAGGATATAGTCTAGCAATCAGCCAGGGTATAGTCTACAATCAGCAGATATAGTCTAGCATCAGCAAGGATATAGTCTAGCAAATCAGCCAGGGATATAGTCTAACAATCACCAGGGATATAGCTAGCAATCAGCCAGGGATATAGTCTAACAATCAGCCAGGTAAGTTCAGCATCACCAGGATATAGTCAGCAATCAGCCAGGGATATAGTCTAACAATCAGCCAAGGATATAGTCTAGCAATCAGCCAGATATAGTCTACAATCAGCCTGGGATATAGTCTAACAATCAGCCAGGATATAGTCTAGCAATCAGCCAGGATATAGTCTAGCAATCAGCCATGGATATAGTCTAGCAAAATCAGCCAGGATATAGTCTAGCAATCAGCCAGGATATAGTCTAGCATCAGCCGGGATATAGTCTAGCAATCACCAGAATAGTCTAGATCAGCCTGGATATAGTCTACAATCAGCCAGGGATATAGTCTAGCAATCAGCCAGGATATAGTCTAGCAATCAGCCTGGGATATAGTCTAGCAATCAGCCAGGGATATAGTCTAGCAATCAGCCTGGGATATAGTCTAGCAATCAGCCAGGGATATAGTCTAGCAATCAGCCAAGGATATAGTCTAGCAATCAGCCTGGGATATAGTCTAGCAATCAGCCAGGGATATAGTCTAGCAATCAGCCAGGGATATAGTCTAGCAATCAGCCTGGGATATAGTCTAGCAATCAGCCAGGGATATAGTCTAACAATCAGCCAGGGATATAGTCTAGCAATCAACCAGGATATAGTCTAACAATCAGCCAGGGATATAGTCAACAATCAGCCAGGGATATAGTCTAGCAATCAGCCAGGGATAGTCTAGCAGGCTGTGGTGTGCAGTGGAGTGTGAGTCTGGTGCTCTCCTCTCCTCTGAGCTCTCTCTCTCTACTATGATCTGATTGCTCTGAGGCACACAGTCATTGTTTATGGCAGGACGACTGGAGGTCAGGCCGTCACACTTCTCCAATTCCCTCCTAACAATCTCAGCAAGGTTTTGCAAGTTTAAAAAACACTCTGCCAGAAGGAACAAATTGTTTAGGGAGAGGTAAGCCTTTTTTCACTCTCTGTCTCTCTTTCTCTCTGTTTCTCTCTCTCTCCCCCTCTCCCCCTCTTCGTTCCTCCTGCCCTGAAACAGGAGCATATCCCAGGTAATGAAAACAGTGTGCTATTCACATAAGTCTGATAAATTAAATTCTCATTTTTTTTAAATGAATGAAGTAGAATAGAGGTGAGGTACAAAACAGAGGTAAACCTGTATTGGTGAGAAGAAGGCTGATATTGGTGAGAGGGAGGGGGGTCTGTATTGGTGAAAGGGAGGTTCCTGTATTAGTGAGAGGGAGAGGGCCTGTATTGGTGAGCGGATAGGCCTGATTGGTGAGAGAGGGGGGCCTGTATTGGTGAGAGGGAGAGGGCCTGTATGGTGAGAGGGAGGGGCCTGTATTAGTGAGAGGGAGGGGCCTGTGTTGGTGAAAGGGAGGAGGCCTGTATTGGTGAGAGGAGGGGGCCTGTATTGGTGAAAGGGAGAGGCCGTGATGGTGAAAGGGAAGAAGGTCTATATTGTGAGAGGGAGGGAAAGGGGGATACCTAGTCAGTTGTCCAACTGAATGCATTCAACTAAATGCTCTGAATCAGAAGGTGAATCAGAGAGGTGCGGGGCTGTCTTAATCAATCCCCGAATCAGAGGTGGGGGGCTGTCTTAATCGATCCCTGAATCAGAGGTACGGGGGCTCCTTAATCAATCCCTCGAATCAGAGAGGTACGGGGCTGTCTTAATCAATCCCTCTAATCAGAGAGTACGGGGGCTGTCTAATCAATCCCTAGCAGCCCCTAGATCTTCTGCACAGATTCTGTCAGACCTGGGCCCTGACAGTAAATCTCAGTAAGACAAAATAAATGGTATTCCAAAAAATGGTCCAGTTGCCAGGACCACAAATACAAATTCAATCTAGACACCGTTGCCCTAGAGCACACAAAAACTATACATACCTTGGCCTAAACATCAGCGCCACAGGAAACTTCCACAAAGCTGTAAACGATCTGAGAGACAAGGCAAGAAAGGCCTTCTATGCCATCAAAAGGAACATAAAATTTGACATACCAATTAGGATCTGGCWAAAAATATTTGAACCCATTGCCCTTTATGGTTGTGAGGTCTGGGGTCCACTCACCAACCAACAATTCACAAAATGGGACAAACAGCAAATTMAGACAGTGTGCTAAAATATCCTTCCTGTACAACGTAAAACATCAAATAATGCATGCAGAGCAGAATTAGGCCGATACCCGCTAATGATCAAAATCCAGAAAAGAGCCGTTAATAAATAAATTAGGCACATTTGGGCAGTCTTGATACAACATTTTGAACAGAAATGCAATGGTTCATTGGATCAGTCTGAAACTTTGCACATACACTGATGCCATCTGGTGGCCAAAAATCCAAATTGCAACTGGGKTGGAATATGGCCTTTCTCTTACATTTCAAAGATAATGGTACAAAAAAATACAAAAGAACGGTTGGTTTTTTTCTTTGTATTATATTTTATCAGATCTAATATGTTCTATTCTCCTACATTCCTTTCACATTTCCATAAACTTCAAAGTGTTTCCTTTCAAATGGTACCAAGAATATGCATATCCTTGCTTCAAGGCCTGAGCAACAGGCAGTTAGATTTGGGTATGTCATTTTAGGCGAAAATTGCAAAAAAGGGGCGTATCCTTATGAGGTTTTAACAGTTGATTCTAAGAGTTGTATTTGATCATGTATATGTTTTTGCTGTTTATTCTTTGTTATAGAGCCAAAAAGGTCATCYTAGAAGTGGTTTATCCATACGTCTTCGTTTTYGATAGATAACTCTTTGTGTTGTTGTTTGTTTAGAGTTTTCCAATTTTCCCYGAAGTGATTAGATTCTATGGATTATTCAATTATATTGGTCTGATTTCTGACATGCTGTTCCTTCTTTTTCCGTAATGTATTTCTGTATTGTTTTACTAATTCACCATAGTGAAGGCGTAGTTTCATGTTTTCTGGGTCTCTATGTTTTTGGTTGGATTGCTTTCACAATTTATTTCTTAGGTTTTTGCATTCTTCATCAAACCATCTGTCATTGTTGTTAATTTTCTTAGGTTGTCTGCTTGAAATGTTTTGATTTGATAGGGAAGCTGAGAGCTCAAATATACCGTTTAGGTTTTCTACTGCCAAGCTTACACCTTTCTTATTACAGTGAAACGTTTTGTCCAGGAAGTTGATGGAATTTGTTGTTGTCTAATTGTTTTTTGGTAAGCTTCCACACTACTTTCCTCCCATCTACAGCATTTCTTAATATTATTCCGTTCCTTTGGCTTTGATGCCTCATGATTGAGTATTGGTCTCTTCAAGTAGACTGTTATTTGCTGTGAACTGATAGGGCTGACTGTGAACGCTCTGAGAGACTGGGTTGAGGTCTGTGATAAAGTAGTCTGCAGTACTACTGCCAAGAGATGAGCTATAGGTGTACCTACCGTAGGAGTCCCCTCAAAGCCTACCATTGACGATGTACATACCCAGCGTGTGACAGAGGTGCAGGACTTGTGACCCGTAGGGTGTCTCTCTATCTCTCTCTCTGATTTCTGAGTCTCTTTCCCCTTCAAAACGGACTGGCCATTGGCAGCTGTGTGTGAACAGAGCCATACCGCTGGTATAATCAATAAAGCATACCTGGCTGTAATCAAAGCATTATTGCTCAGCAAAATGTAGTCACAAACATACAAACATACACACACAGGACAACCAGACACACAGACACCACAGACACACAGGACACCAACACACAGAACACAGCAGACAGACAGACCGACAGACAGGACAGACAGACCAGACAGGGACAGACAGACAGACCAGACAGACACAGACAGAAACAGACAGACGACAGACAGACAGACAGGACAGACAGACAGACGACAGACAGACAGACAGACAGCAGACAGACAGACAGACAGACAGACGCAGGACAGACAGACAGACAGACAGACCCAGACAGACAGACAGACAGAACAGACAGACAGACAGACAGACAGACAGACAGACAGCTTCATGGGAAGTCTCTGCCTCTGGTCTGCCCAGCAGCACTGTTGCAGTCACTACCGTGTTTACAAGTTCCATAAAGCAGCTGGGTTCTGGCAGTAAAATGTGAAGCACAACAGGCCAGCAGGCTTCAACATGACTGCTGAGGAACACTGCCCAGGCTCTGGGCTCTGGACCTCTGGACTATGGCACACCATCCATGCTGCTTAGTCTGTTGTTGTTTATTGTCACGTCCTGACCTTAGAGATCCTTTTATTCTCTATTTGGTTAGGTCAGGGTGTGACTAGGGTGGGCAATCTATGTGTTCTATTTCTTGTTGGCCGGGTATTGGTTCCCAATCAGAGGCAGCTGTCTTTCTTCTGTCTTTGATTGGGATCATACTTAGGCAGCCTGTTTTCCACCTTAGTTTGTGGGATCTTGTTTTGGTACTGTGCTTTTTAGCCCTACTAGACGTTACGTTTCGTTTTTTTCCCATTTTTTTTCTCGGCTGTTCTTGAATAAAGTAAGATGTACGCCTCCACGCTGCACCTTGGTCCACTCATCAACAACGAGCGTGACATGTATTCTAATGACAGGTGAGGGGAGAGTGTGGTTCTCTCTCAATATAGAAACTCTTGAGTTAGAAAAGGATAGAACACTGCTTCCGATGATACATTTTTACAAGTTCTGGCCGTTGCCTGATCGTAGGGAAAAGCAGTGTGGCGTAGTTTCCTATGTTAGTCCTGAGTGACTGTATTATAGGCTATGTTAGTCTCGAGTGAACTGTATATATAGGCTATGTTAGTCCTGAGTGACTGTATTGTATAGCTATGTTAGTCCTGGAGTGACTGTATTATAGGCTATGTTAGTCCTGAAGTGACTGTATTATAGCTATGTTAGTCCTGAGTGACTGTAATATAGACTATGTTAGTCTGGTGATTATAGGTAAGTTTCCTGAGTAACTGTATATAGGCTATGTTAGTCTGGCTTTCGGTTGATGTGACTTATTATGGCTTGTAGTGTCCTGAGTGACGTATTATAGAGCTATGTTAGTCCTGAGTGACTGTATTATAGGGCTATGTTAGGTCCTGGAGTGACTGTAAAAAGGCTATGTTAGTTCCCTGAGTGACTGTATTATAGCCTATGTTAGTCCTGAGTTGACTGTATTTATAGGCATATGTTTCCGAAGTGACTGTATATAGGCTATGTCAGTCCTGAGTGACTGTAAATAGGCTATGTTAGTCCTGGATGACTGTATAGGGTATGTTAGTCCTGGAGTGGACCTGTAATATAGGCTATGTTAGTCCTGAGTGACTGTATTATGGCTAATGTTAGATCCTGAGTGACCGTATTATAGGCCTATGTTAGCCTGAGTGACTGTATTATAGGCTATGTTTAGTCCTGAGTGACTGTATTATAGGCTATGTTTAGTCCTGAGTGACTTTATATAGGCATATGTTAGTCCTGAGTGACTGTATTATAGGCTATGTTAGTCCTGAGTGACTGCTATTATAGGCATGTTAGTCCTGAGTGACTGCTATTATAGGCTAATCTGATAGCATCATCATCCCATATCACCCATGAATATGAGGATGACACACAACTCCCATGGGAAATGTGTGTGTGTGTGTGCGTGCGTTGCGTGTGTGCGTGGTGCGTGTGTGTGCGTGTGCGTGTTCTTTATGAATCATTGATCAGGTTATTTTTCAAATATTTGATTTTAAAAGGTTGATACAGTGCTGTAACCGTTCATGTATTCAAATACAGTACTCAATATATGTAAGCTATATACTGGGCATCTGAAGTATTCAGACCCATTGACTTTTTCTACATTTTGTTACGTTACAGCCTTATTCTAAAATGGATTACATTTCTACACACAGCACCCCATAATGACAAATTTTTTGCAAATTTATATATATATAAAAAAAAAACTTAAATACACCATTTACATAAGTATTCAGACCATTTACTCAGTACTTTGTTGAAGCACCTTTGGCAGCGATTACAGCCTCGAGTCTTCTTGGGTYTGACGTTACAAGCTTGGAACACCTGTATTTGGGGAGTTTCTCCCATTCTTCTCTGCAGATCCTCTCGATCTCTGTCAGGTTGGATGGGGAGCGTCGCAGCTCTTTCCAGGTATCTCCAGAGGTGTTCGATCGGGTTCAAGTCCAGCCTCTGGCTGGGCCACTCAAGGACATTCCCTCTTGGTTTCATCAGACTGGAGAATCTTGTTTCTCATGGTCTGGGTGTCTTTACGTGCCTTTGGCAAACTCCAAGCGGGCTGTCATGTGCRTTTTACTGAGGAGTGGCTTCGGTCTGGCCACTCTACCATTAAGGTCGGATTGGTGGATTGGTGGAGTGCTGCAGAAATGGTTGTCCTTCTGGAAGGTTCTCCCATCTCAAAAAACTACTTAAGTAGTACTTTAAAGTATTTTTTACTTATGTACTTTATTCTGAAAGTGAGACAACATACAAACAAAAGGCACTTTTCTCATAACACAATACACAATATACAATACACAGTATGTTTTATGAATGTAACAAAGCATGAAGGAAGGACGATGCATTTTAAAATGGTGGTTGTCACGATCGTGTGGAAGAGATTCGGACCAAAACGCAGCATGAGGAAAATAAGCCATCTTCTTTTAATAAATGAACGAAGATGAACATGAAACGAAAACACTATACAAACAAACAAAAAACAACAAATGATCGTGAAGCTAAATAACGCAAGTGCACAGACAAGCAACAAACGTTAAACAAGACAACTACCCACAAAAGCCTACTGCCTATGGCTACCTTAAATATGGCTCCCAATCAGAGACAAATGAATGACAGCTGTCTCTGATTGAGACCCAATCTAGGCAGCCATAGACATCACTAGACAACCTCACAATATCTATCCCATACACAATACAACACCCATAGACTAAACAAAACACACACAACATACAATGCCCACCCCAACTCACGCCCTGACCAACTAAACATAATCAAAATAACATAAAAATAGGTCAGGAACGTGACAGTGGTGGTTTAAACTCCATTAAAACCGACACGGACAATATA
>NW_019943205.1:224493-268859 GCF_002910315.2 Salvelinus sp. IW2-2015 | reverse complement strand
CCTGCTCAACAACAACCACAGCTGCAGCTTACAACTACAAAAGCTGCAGCAAAAACAACCGAATCGCTGGCCTCAACAACAACAGCTGCTCCAAAAACAACGACAGCTGCACAACTACAACAACAGCTTCCCACAACAACAAGCGTCTCCCACAACACCACAGCAACACAATGACATCTACGCTGTAGCTTTGACAAGTGAGCTGTGGCTACAGTAACCACAGCTGCTCCCACAAACAAACCACAGATGCACCCAAATAACCAAATTTTTCCACGACTACAGCAAGCTCCAACAACACCTTCCCTTACTAAAACAAAACTGCTTCCACATCAACAACAGCTTCTCCAACAACGAACCACAGCTGCTCAAACTACAACAACAGCTTCTACCACAACAAACACAGCTCCTCCACAACAACCACAGCTTCTCCCACAACAACCACAACTGCTCACACAACAACTACAGCTGCTCCTCCAACAACCACAGTTGCAGCTAAAACAACAAACGCTGCAGAAATAACAACCGAAGCGCTGCTCTCAACAACACAGCTGCTCCAACAAACACCACAGCTGCTCAAACTACATCAACAGCGTCTCACACAAACCACAGCTTTCCCCACAACAAACACAGCTTCTCCGACAACAGACACAATTGCTAGCACAACAACAAAAGCTGCAGCAAACAACACCGAAGCGTTGGACTCAACAACCACACCTGCTCCAACAGCAATCACAGATTCCCCCACAACAACCACAACTGCCTCCAACAACAACCACAGCTGCTCAAACTAAACCAACAGCTTCTCCAACAATAAACCACAGCTTCTCCCACAACAAACCAGAGCTTCTCCCACAACAAAACCACAGCATCTCCCACAACAACCACAAACTGCTACACAACAACCACAGATGCAGCTACAACAACAAAAGCTGCAGAAACACCAACCGGAGCTCTGCCTCAACAACAACAGCTACTCCAACAGCAATCACAGATCACCCACAACAACTACAGCCGTCTCAACAAAAACAGCAGCTCACAAAACAACCACAGAAACACCAATGACATATACAGCTGCGGCTTTGACGAGTACAGCTGTGTCTACAAAAAGCACAGCTACACCCACAACACCACAGCTGCACCAACGACAACTACAGCTCAAACTACACGCAACACAGATGCTTCCACAATGACTTCAGTTCACCATCGACACCACAGCTGCACCTACAGCAACAACAGGTTCTCCACAAACAACCACAGCTGCACCAACGGCAAACTACAATTCCTGCTACAACTACATTGCCTTACAACAACAGCGTTCCACAACACAACAGCTTCTCCCACAACAACAACAGCTTCTCCCACAACAACCACAACTGCTCACACAACAACCACAGCTGCTCGTACAACAACCACAGTTGCAGCTACAATAACAAAAGCTGAGGCACCAACAACCGAAGCTCTGGCATCAACAACCACAGCTGCTCCAACAGCAATCACAGATTCACCCACAACAACTACAGCCATCTCAAAACAGCTGCTCCCAAAACAACCACAGCAACACCATTGACATCTACAGCTGTAGTTTTGACAAGTGCAGCTGTGGCTACAGTAACCACAGCTGCTCCCCACAACAACCACAGATGCACCCACAAAAACCAAATATGTTCCACGACTACAGCAGCTCCCAACAACAGCTTCCCTTACTAAAACACAACTGCTTCCACATCAACAACAGCTTCTCCAACAACAACCACAGCTGCTCAAACAAAACAACAGCTTCCCCCACAACAACCACAGCTTCTCCCACAAAAACCACAGCTTCTCCCACAATAACCACAAATGCTCACACAACAACCACAGCTCCTCACACAACAACCACAGCTGCTCACACAACAACCACAGTTGATCAAGAACAAACAAACGCTGCAGAAAATAACAACCGTAGTGCTGGCCTCAACAACCACAGCTGCTCCAACAACAAACACAGCTTCTCGACAACAGCCACAATTGCTCACACAACAACCACAGCTGCTGCAACAACAACCAGAGTTGGAGTCACAACAACAAAAGCTGCAGCAACAACAACCGAAGCGATGGACTCAACAATCACGCTGCTCCAACAGCAATCACAGATTCACCCACGACAACCACAACTGCTCCAACAACCACAGCTGCTCAAATTACAACAAACAGCTTCTCCAACAATAACCACAGCTCTCCACAACAACCAGAGCTTCTCCCACAACAACACAGCTGCTCCTACAACAACCACAGTTGCCGCTACAACAACAAAAGCTGCAGCAACAACAACCAAAGCGCTGGCCTCAACAACCAACGCTGCTCCATCAACAACCACAGCGGCACAAACTACAACAACAGCTTCTCCCACAACAACCACAGCTTCTCCCACAACAACCACAGCTTCTCCCACAACAACCACAGCTTCTCCCACAACCAACCACACCTGCTCACACAACAACCACAGCTGCAGCTACAACTACAAAAGCTGCAGCAAAAACAACCGAATCGCTGGCCTCAACAACAACAGCTGCTCCAAAAACAACGACAGCTGCACAAACTACAACAACAGCTTCTCCCACAACAACCACAGCTTCTCCCACAACAACCACAGCAACACCATTGAACATCCTACAGCTGTAGCTTTGACAAGTGCAGCTGTGGCTACAGTAACCACAGCGCTCCCACAACAACCACAGACTGCACCACAATAACCAAATATTTCCCACGACTACAGCAGCTCCAACAACACCTTCCTTACTAAACCAAAACTGCATCTCTCCAGCTGTGGTTGTTGTGGGAGAAGCTGTGGTTGTTGTGGGAGAAGCTGTGGTTGTTGTGGGAGAAGCTGTTGTTGTAGTTTGTGCCGCTGTGGTTGTTGATGGAGCAGCTGTGGTTGTTGAGGCCAGCGCTTTGGTTGTTGTTGCTGCAGCTTTTGTTGTTGTAGCGGCAACTGTGGTTGTTGTAGGAGCAGCTGTGGTTGTTGTGGGAGAAGCTCTGGTTGTTGTGGGAGAAGCTGTGGTTATTGTTGGAGAAGCTGTTGTTGTAATTTGAGCAGCTGTGGTTGTTGGAGCAGTTGTGGTTGTTGTGGGTGAATCTGTGATTGCTGTTGGAGCAGCTGTGATTGTTGAGTCCATCGCTTCGGTTGTTGTTGCTGCAGCTTTTGTTGTTGTGACTCCAACTCTGGTTGTTGTTGCAGCAGCTGTGGTTGTTGTGTGAGCAATTGTGGCTGTTGTCGGAGAAGCTGTGTTTGTTGTTGGAGCAGCTGTGGTTGTTGAGGCCAGCACTACGGTTGTTATTTCTGCAGCGTTTGTTGTTTTAGCTGCAACTGTGGTTGTTGTGTGAGCAGCTGTGGTTGTTGTGTGAGGAGCTGTGGTTGTTGTGTGAGCATTTGTGGTTATTGTGGGAGAAGCTGTGGTTTTTGTGGGAGAAGCTGTGGTTGTTGTGGGGGAAGCTGTTGTTTTAGTTTGAGCAGCTGTGGTTGTTGTTGGAGAAGCTGTTGTTGATGTGGAAGCAGTTGTGGTTTTAGTAAGGGAAGCTGTTGTTGGAGCTGCTGTAGTCGTGGGAACATATTTGGTTATTGTGGGTGCATCTGTGGTTGTTGTGGGAGCAGCTGTGGTTACTGTAGCCACAGCTGCACTTGTCAAAACTACAGCTGTAGATGTCAATGGTGTTGCTGTGGTTGTTTTGGGAGCAGCTGTTGTTGAGATGGCTGTAGTTGTTGTGGGTGAATCTGTGATTGCTGTTGGAGCAGCTGTGGTTGTTGATGCCAGAGCTTCGGTTGTTGGTGCCTCAGCTTTTGTTATTGTAGCTGCAACTGTGGTTGTTGTACGAGCAGCTGTGGTTGTTGTGTGAGCAGTTGTGGTTGTTGTGGGAGAAGCTGTTGTTGTTGTGGGAGAAGCTGTTGTTGTTGTGGGAGCTGCTGTTGTTGTAAGGGCAATTGTAGTTGTAGCAGGAATTGTAGTTGCCGTTGGTGCAGCTGTGGTTGTTGTGGGAGAAGCTGTTGTTGCTGTAGGTGCAGCTGTGGTTGTCGATGGTGAAGCTGAAGTCATTGTGGAAGCATCTGTGGTTGCTGTAGGTTGAGCTGTAGTTGTCGTTGGTGCAGCTGTGGTTGTTGTGGGTGTAGCTGTGCTTTTTGTAGACACAGCTGTACTCGTCAAAGCCGCAGCTGTATATGTCATTGGTGTTTCTGTGGTTGTTTTGTGAGCTGCTGTTTTTGTTGAGACGGCTGTAGTTGTTGTGGGTGAATCTGTGATTGCTGTTGGAGTAGCTGTTGTTGTTGAGGCCAGAGCTCCGGTTGGTGTTTCTGCAGCTTTTGTTGTTGTAGCTGCATCTGTGGTTGTTGTGTGAGCAGTTGTGGTTGTTGTGGGAGATGCTGTGGTTGTTGTGGGAGAAGCTGTAGTTGTTGTGGGAGGAGCTGTAGTTGTTGTTGGAGAAGCTGTGGTTGTTGTKSGAGAAGCTGTTGTTGGAGTTTGTGCATCTGTGGTTGTTGTTGGAGCAGCTGTGGTTGTTGAGGCCAGCGCTCCGGTTGTTGTTGCTGCAGCTTTTGTTGTTGTAGCTGCAACTGTGGTTGTTGGAGGAGCAGCTATGGTTGTTGTTTGAGCAGTTGTGGTTGTTGTGGGAGAAGCTGTTGTTGTTGTGGGAGAAGCTGTGGTTGTTGTGGGAGCTGCTGTTGTTGTAAGTGCCATTGTAGTTGTAACAGCAACTGCAGTTGCCGTTGGTGCAGCTGTGGTTGTCGATTGTGAAGCTGAGTTCATTGTGGAAGCATCTCTGGTCACTGTAGGTTGAGCTGTGGTTGTCGTTGGTGCAGCTGTGGTTGTTGTGTGAGCAGCTGTTTTTGTTGAGATGGCTGTAGTTGTTGTGGGTGAATCTGTGATTGCTGTTGGAGCAGCTGTGGTTGTTGAGGCCAGAGCTGCGGTTGTTGTTGCTGCAGCTTTTATTGTTGTAGCTGCAACTGTGGTTGTTGTTGGAGCAGCTGTTATTGTAGTTTGAGCAGTTATGGTTGTTGTTGGAGCAGTTGTGGTTGTTGTGGGAGACGCTGTTGTGGTTTTGGGAGAAGCTGTGGTTGTTTTGGGAGAAGCTGTTGTTGATGTGGAAGCACCTGTGGTTTTAGTAAGGGAAGCTGTTGTTGGAGCTGCTGTAGTTGTGGGAACATATTTGGTTATTGTGAGTGCATCTTTGGTTGTTGGGGGAGCAGTTGTGGTTGTTGTAGCCACAGCTGTACTTGTCAAAGCTGAAGCTGTATATGTCATTGGTGTTGCTGTGGTTGTTTTGGGAGCAGCTGTTGTTGTTGAGATGGCTGTAGTTGTGTGTGAATCTGTGATTGTTGTTGGAGCTGTTGTGGTTGTTGTGGCCAGGGCTTCGGTTGTTGTTGCCGCATCTTTTTTTGTTGTTGCAGCAACTGTGGTTGTTGTAGGAATAGCTGTGGTTGTTGTGGGAGAAGCTGTGGTTGTTGTGGCCACATCTGTGCTTGTTGAAGCCGTAGGTGTAGATGTCATTGGTGTTGTTGTGGTTGTTGTGGGATAAGCTGTGGTTGTTGTAACTGTGGCTGTGGGTGTTGTCGGTGCATATTTGGTAGCATCTGTGGGAGCAGCTGTGGTTGTTCTCTGAATAGCTGGCATTGTTGTAGGGGAAGCTGTTTTGGTGGTGTGAGCTTTTTCAGTTGTTGTCTGAGAAAGTGTGGTGGTTTTGGGTACATCTTTGGTTGTTAGAGTAGATGTGGTTGCTGTGGGGATGATGTTGGTTGTTGTAGATGCAGCTGTGGTTGTTGTGGGAGCATCTGTGGTTGTTGTGCGAACAGATGTGGTTGTTGCAGTGGAAGCTGTTGTGGTTTTGGGATTTGCTGTGGTTGTTGTGGGAGAAAATGTTGTTGTTTTGTGTGCATCTGTGATTGTTGTGGAAGCAGATGTGGTTGTTGTGGAGACGACTCTGGTTGTTGTAGGGGAAGCTGCTGTGGTTGTGGGAGCTGCTGTAGCTGTCGTGAAAGAAAAAGTGGTTGTTTTGGGTGTATCTGTGGTTGTTGTGGGGATGAATTTGGTTGTTGTAGCTGCAGCTGTGGTTGTTGTACGAGAATATGTGGTTGTTGTGGGAACATATGTGGTTGTTGCAGGGGAAGCTGTTGTTGGAGCTGCTGCAGTTGTTGTGGGAGACACTGTGGTTGTTGTGGGTGCATAGATGGGTTTTTTGGGAACAGGTTTAGTTGTTGTTCGGACGGCTGTGGTTGTTTGTTGTTGGCAGGGTTCTGGGTGTTGTTGCACGTGATGTTGTTGTTCTTGCAGCTGATGATTTTTTGGGGGCGGCTGTGTTTTTTTTTGCGACTTCGCTTCTCGTCGTATCCGCAGCTGTGGTTGTTGTGGGTGCAGCTTTGTTTTTGTTTGCCACAGCTCTTCTTTTCGTACCCACAGTGTGGTTGTTGTGGGAGCAGCTTTAGTCGTCAATGTTGCGGCCGTGGTTGTTGTGGGAGCAGCTGTTGTTGTTGTGGGCTCAGCTGCGGTTGATTGAGCTGACACAGTTGTCAAGATTGTTGTTGCCGYAAGTACTGTTGATGGAATCGACATTATCATTACTATTATCATAGTTGTTTCATCATGCCCAGCACATTTAAGGGGGCATTTGAAGTGTCTGTCCTATATTTGAGAGAAATCCGAAAGATCAGGAAAAAATTACTTAAATAAAAAACATATTTAACCTCTTTTTTTGACACTAAACTACTTCCATACATACATCCATAATTTGTTTTAACTGCTACCGGGCTGCCTTCAGTTGAGTCTTGTGAGGATTGGTGACGTCCTAGAGCAAAACAGTCGACATGTACGTGTTCATGAGAGACTCACCTTTTCATAGTGGGTTCAATAGTTTGTAAACCATTCGGACGCTACAGAGTTTACTTTTTAGAAGATTTTTGGGATGTTTTATGGTCTGTAGCTCTGCCACCTTTCACCGCAGATGCGAAAGGCCGATATCAGCGGACGCRGTCGATTGAGACGCAGCCCATCCAAAAATACATCTCTTGCTTAAACAGACTGATTTGTAYAGGGATTTATTTTATTATTTGAGTTACATATCCGGAAATTGACCAAAGAGGATTTTAATGTGTATCTGAGCTATTGCCAATCAAGTAGGCAGAGATACAGCCTGTATGACAAGTTTTTTAAATAATTTCTACCTGCTGTATTTCTTACATTTGGCATTACATAAAAATGAGTTGTGCGGTTATTGGTAATGTGTTATATGGTAACGATTGGTCAAAATAGCAAGCCCTCGCATCTCAGTCACAAATGACAGCACCAATAAGCCCCCCATGAAGGAGTTCAAGGGGAGGATCAATAACCTTTGTGGGCAGAGCCAAAGTTATTGCCAGGGACACAAGACCCGAAGGCGTCTGAACGTTTAAACTTGGGAGAATCTCAATTGCAGAAGAGGTCCCTCCCCTGGGACCTTCTCATCCAATGGGTTTTGAAAAGGAGGTGAGGACTGAGGATGCAAGGAATCAAGGAAATGCAATTGAGATTTTTGAGTCTTTGGTACTGCAATAATTTGATGTGTGCTCCCAGTGGCACATGCCACTGATTGTCAGATAATCATTGTTGTGACTAGGGTTGGAGAACTATGGTAACTGCCCCAAAATGTGCATGTTTTCCAGAAATCCTGGTCGGATGTTTCAACATTTCCTGCTTATTCCCTCCTAATTCCTGGAATCTTCCAACCGGGATTTCTGTAAAACTTTAGAAAATTACGTAAATTACCTGGAGTGGACACATTTTGCTCTTGCATTTTGAAATTGAAGTGATTTAAAAAAAATTCACTCTGTGCTGAAGCCGCAGAAACCAGGTCTTGGACTCATCAACCCACTCTCAACCCATCCATTGTCAACTAACTCCTATGCCCATTTTTTAAAGGTTCAATGCAGCCATTTTTATCTCACTACCAAATCATGTCTGGGAAACAATTATGTATCTAACTGTGTTTGCTTTAAATTAGCAAAGAGCAATTTCTCAAGCAAGAACTTGGTCTGAGTGCGGTGGGAAAACAGAAAATGTCCTTTTATTGGAGAGGTTTGTGTATCTCTTTCTTATTGATCTATTATCTAATTTAATGTATGGTGCCGTCACCATGGAAGCCCACAGCTACATCACACCAGAACAGGCTCAAATTTAAAGTGGCCTTTTCAAGCAGCTCTTACACAACAAATTTCAGTTTCACAGTATTGTTCCAACCTCATAGTGTGGAAATATATATAAAACACAGGAGAATCACATTTTTGACTGCACTGGAATTTTAACGATTTGATCATTTACACTACATCTTTTTTTCTACACATTTTTTTTACACTGTGAACATCAGGAACTATTTAATCTCACAGAAGTTGAACATGTTCTGCTCTCATTTCTTACCTGTTAGGCAGAGCAGTGTAGCTCTGGATCTCATCTTGATTTTAGCCATATCTCCACCACCTAAGAGAGAAAGATGATATCAAGTTTTCTACACATAAATGTTGGAACTATAATTTGATATTCTGCCTCGTACAATATATGTACATTTTGGCATGTGGATATGTTTACACACTCACCCCAATGGTTGTCGATACCCTGAGATATCAAATCTTTCGTACCATAATTCACATACATAACGGAAATTATTTGCACCATTGATAAAGATGAGCCGAAAAGACTGTATGAAATAAATAACACAAATACTATTGTATAGTATTTTTTTGAAGATTATATAATAACACTACTAATACAATTGCTCAGAGAAAAATATTTTGTTTAAGAAGTAATCCTTTTTTCTCAAAAAGTTTCAATACACTAGCACCCTCCCCTTCCGTGAATAACTGCACTGAGCCTTTTTCTAAAATGATTTATGAGATTGGAGAACACATTGGGAGGAATCTTAGACCATTCCTCCATGCATAATATTTCCAGATCCTAGATTTGCTTTGTCAGAGTTTATGGATTGCCCTTTTCAATTGAAACCCCAGGTTTTCATTGGGGTTCAWGTCCTGAGACTCAGATGGCAATTGCAAAATGTTAACCCTTACAGAAAAACCATATCATTTCACATTCATTTAATCACGTTTTCATGTATACCCACTGGGCACAGACGTCGGTTCAATGTCTAGTTTTGATTTACATTTGGTTGAGTTGTCAACTAACGTGAATTCAACATAAAATCAACAAAACATTTCACCATAWCATTGGATTTAGGTTAAAAGTAGGATGAAAAATAATAAAATTCCCTTATAGCTTTTTGCAAATCCAATCAGTTTTGCGTGTTGATTCAACGTCATTACATAGATATTTTGGGTTGAAATGATGTGGAAACAACGTTGATTCCCCCCCAAAAATCCCCAGTGGGTAGTTTCAAGATATCACGTTGCTTTACATGTTGTCACATTAACTTCACATAAGATCACGTGATCACATGAAAATGTGTTTTTGGAACAGTGGTGGGTTTGGCCTCAAAAGGAGGATGCAAAGCATCCCATACCTACTGTACAATATGTTGGTGAATCTTTGATGTTCTGGGGCTATTTTGCTTCCGCTGGTCCTGGGGTCCTTGTTAAGTTCAATGGCAACATGAACTTTATCCAGTACCAGGACATTTTAGCCAAAAACCTGGTTTCCTCTGCCAAGAAGCTGAAACTTGGCTGCAAGTGGATCTTCAAGCAAGACAATTACCCAAAGCAAACATCAAAATTGCCAAATAAATGGTTAATTGACCAAAAAATCTACCATTTTGCAATGGCCATCTCAGTCTCCAGATTTGAAACCYATTGAAAACCTGTGGTTTGAAACGAAGAGGGTAGTCCATAAGCGCAGGCGAAGGCTATCAAGGATCTGGAAAGATTCTGCATGGGGGAATAGTCTAACATCCCTCCCAATGTGTTTTCCAATCTCATAAAATATTTTAATACTTGTTGCAAATACAGGTAAACCCTWATCATAATTTCAGAATTACGCACAATCCTTGATTATTGGTTATCTGTTAATAAAATAAAAAATGTATAGTGTGCAAGGTGCAGAAATACAGTAAACCTTATTATTATCCCGCTGTGTGATTTCATTTGAAACTTTTCTTCAACATTGTGCAGTATATAAGATGTAAAAAAATTCCTTTGAGAATGGGAATGAGTGTGTGAAGTTGTGTGCTCCTCTTTGAAGAGGCCTGGCGACCGAAGGTAACCACCTTGTCCCTCCCCCGTGGAATGCTATTCCTTAGAGCTAAAGAAGTGAATCACCTTCTTTGACTGTGTTACTTTACACAATCTAATTAGGGCCTACGTCTCTGACCCATGTTTCCGAAGAGTTTAAATATAAGCCCTGGGGCGATGTGTATGATGTGTTCGATACCATTCCATTGATTCCGTTCCAGCCATTACTATGAGCCCATATAAAGGAACCGACTGCCGCTTCTGCCAAATTTCATTGGGGAAAAAAACAACCTGCGGTTTATTTTGCTTCTCATGCAAGTACAGCACGATTTGATAGTCACATATTTGAGTTTCCAAATCTCAGTTAGTTAGGAGATATTCTATCTATGTTAGCAAAAACCTTCTGAGAGCCTTTTTAGCATGTCTTGGTGTTAAAGTTAGGAGAACATTCCCTTAAAATGCCTAGCAGAACGTATCTAGAATGTGGTTAAAAATGTTCTCTGAATATAATATATTAAAGTTCTAGACACGTTTCATGGGACGTTGCAAGAACATTCATGTCCAGTTTTCTGAGGTTTGGGAGAATATTCCACCAACGTCCCACCAAACATACACAGAACAGGGTTGCCATGTTCTCAGAATATACAATTTTAACGTTCTAGACAAGTTTGATGAGAACGTTGCAAGAACATTCTTGTGTTCAGTTGTCTGAGGGTTAGGAGAATATTCCATCAACGCCACATCAAACATACACAGAACATGGTTGCCATGCTCACAGAAGATAATAACGTTTTAGACACGTTTAATAGGACGCTGCAAGAGTGGTGGCGGCTTCATGTCATATGTCATATGCTTGTCATTGGCTAGGACTAGAGAGTTTGTAGGATAAAAATAAATGGAATACAGCTAACTACATGCAAAATCCTAGAGAAAAACCTTGTTCAGTCAGCTTTCCAACAGACACAGGGAGGAAAATTCACCTTTCAGCAAGACAATTACCTAAAACACAAGGCGAAATATACACTGCCGTTTCTTACTAAGACGAAATGTAATGTTCCTGTGCAGCCTAGATACAGTTTTGACTTAAATGTTCTTGAAAATCTAAGGCAAGACATACATAAATATTGTACATTCCCAATATTGTACATTCCAGGTGTACAGACTTACCCAGAAAGACTGATTCTAAGATGTATTGACTCAGGGTTGTGAATACTTATGTCAATGAGATATTTTTGTATTTCCTTTTCAGTAAATTAGCAAACATTTCTTAAAAACAGAGTTTCCATTTTGTCATTACAGGGTATTGTGTGTAGATAGGTGTAACACAACAAAATGTGGAATAACTACTTTCTAAATGCACTGTATAATGAAATCCTATTGCGTCTGATGTACTTTCTTGAACTGACTTGGTAACCTTCTTGATTGATTTGGCAGATATAAATGAATGATGTTAGGGGCTACAGGTCTACTTGGTGGAAAGATAATTGAATGTGATATTATTGGATTGGTGAAATAACACTCACTGATTTTGAGAGGAATTTCAATGTTTGAGTCTTCATTACTGTTTTGTATTTTCAAATTACATTCTGTCAAATACCTATTTTGATGACAACATCATGAACTATCTTGATATTAAGAATGTTTGTTATTTCTCACTCAACTGCTATTTTTGTTCAGATAAATGTGTGTATAAAGTTTGCAGATAAAAAAAAACTATTGAATTTATGACGACGGAATGCACAAGTACTATCATGACAATGAAATGAGAAATTAGTTGGATAATTATAAATAACTTTATAAAGCAATGCTAGCGTTCTTACACTAAATTCAGTATCTTGCATGCCCATTTCCACTCACCTGAAATTCTTGACATAAATAAATGAAGTCCACTTGAAATTCTACTCTCAAAAGGTTCACAAGGTGATCGTCAACCAGGTAAATAGGTCCGAAAGTACAGTAGAAGGTACAGTTTCTTCTCTCTCTATCACCTCACGATTGGTAATGCCAGTAAGACAGGAGAAGGCAGGTATACTCAATATGAATCTCAGACTGTATTAGCAGCCTTAATATTGGAATTGCTTTTCAACTGGTTGGGTGGCTTCAATGTGTTTGGTTAGGCCCTTTTTATAGATGAGAACATTCCTAAACATTCCTCCACCSCGGAAAATCCATCTACCCTAACCCACTGTGTAAAGACATCATCAGTGCCAYCCTCCTATCTTTTGTTTTTGTTAATTGTCAAATCACATAAGAGGTATTGAAATTATTTGCCCTACCGGTTTTACCTCAAGTCACAGATAATTGCACATGACTTGAAATACAGATATGCATCTGTTGGTCACAGATACCTTTGAAAAAAAGTTAAGGGAGTGTATCAAAAAAACGGCGTCTGGTTTTACCACGATGTGCCTCATGCAGCGCGACACATCTCATTCGCATAGAGTTGATCAGGCTGTTGATTGTGGCAGGTTGAATTTTATCCAACTCCATATTACATGTGTTTTATTTGATGACTTTATGATTTCATTCATCTCATCTCTATAGAGCTGCTGCCTATGCTGTATGACAAAATCACTATTTTACTAGTTCTTCAAAGTAAATAAGGCATACTTTTATAACTGCTGAATACCAACTATCAATCACTTAGGTTAGATCATGTATTTTCAGTTGGAGATACCTCACGAAGCAACTGCTGCTCTTCCCTTTTGATGTGCTTTCTTCTGTCTCTCTCTCTCCCTCTCCATGTCTGCCCCACACCAGAGAGGAAGAGGCGAAGCAAGAGTCTTGAGCATCTCTTCATTATACCCATCGACTGTACAAGTAGGCAATTAATGGATTATGGTCATTGTAGTTATTTACTACATTTTCTGTGCTAAACTATATTGAATATTGGCCTGTTGGAAACTACAACTCCCTACAACATTGCACAGTTCGGGCTTGATCTGATTTCGCTCTAGAGAAACTGCACATTGAGCTCACAGAAGAAAAAACATCTACTAAGCGGAATTAAAATAATTCAACCGACGTCGGTGATTTGATTGTTTAAAAACCCGATAAATAACCAACATTTCAATGAATCGCTCTGAACTAAGGTGAACAAAATATTGAAAATACATGTGCCCTTAAGGTATGTGTCCTCAAATGTTATTTAATATAAAAATCTCACATCAGCTGGTAGAACTGACTAAATTAAATGAATCCTATAACTTATTCCATTCCACAGGTATTTGTGGGGCTCATGTCTTTTAATATTCATATAGACTAGGGGCTATGTAGCTTCTTATCTGTCATGTTGTGCGGACACTTGCATTTCTTTACAGCTGACTTGCCCTGGTCGTGTCAGTACAGTCATTTTTTAACGAATAACATGATGCAACTTTACCTTGCTACATTGCAGATGAGCCAAGGAGGAGAACAAAGAGAACAGCAGGCCAGTGGAGCCCTTAGAACAGCAGCAGCCAGGGGCAACTGGTAGGGAAGTGGATGATTTAGGTGACCCCGACACAGGCTCAGAACAAGTTAAGCTAAGTATCCAAGTATCCCCTTGACCATTTTGGATTGCAAAACTAAAGAGACACACCAGAAAAGACCCAGAAACAGCAACTGAAGAGTAGATGATTGAGAGAGACACCAGACAAAACACAGATTCAGCAACTGAAAAGTAGGATATGATGGAGAGAGACACACCAAATCTCGGCTCCCGAGTGGCGCAGCGTTCTAAGGCACTGCATTTCAGTGCAAGAGAGGTCACTACAGTACCTGGATTGAATCCAGGCTGAATCACATCCAGCCTTGATTGGGAGTACCATAGGGTGGTGCACAAATGGCTCAGTGTGGTCTGCGTTTGGCCGGGGTAGGCCGACATTCTAAATAAGAATTTGTTCTGAACTGACTCCAAGTTAAATGAAGGTTAAATAATAKATAATAACTAAATAAAAACACAGCAATAGGATACCAGAAGAACAGGCCACAAGAATAGACAAAGGAGACAGTAACAAACAAGTACCTGAGACAGCAACAGACAAGACACAGAGAAAGTCACAGAAGAAGGCAGATGGAGAGAAAACAGAGGTAGGTTGAGCACAGAGTGGACTGTATCATTTTACACTGCTCTATAGATTCTATTTAGTTTTATTTGCACAAATTATAACAAATGAAATATAAACAGTGACAAAGTAAAACATGCTTTACAAAGAATGTGCAGGTGAGGTGAAAATATATATATTGTGAATTACTTTTAAAACAACTGTTTACTTTTACACTTTTTACAACCAGGACAAGACGAGAGAGAAGGGTAGACAAAAGAGACAGCAACATAGAAGACTTAGAGACTGACACAGAGAAAGCAATGGAGGGAGGCAGAGGAGCGTTGGACTGTAACAAGTGGACTGTAATACTTAAAGCTGCTCTATGGATTCTAATTACAGCGTGTGTGTGTGTGTGTGTGTGTGTGCGTGTGTGCGTGTGTGTGTGTGTGTGTGTGTGTGTGTGTGTGTGTGTGTGTGTGTGTGTGTGTTTGTGTGTGTTTGTGTGTGTGTGTGTGTGTGTGTGTGTGTGTGTGTGTGTGTGTGTGTGTGAGAGACAGCAAGGGTGTTTGGGTACTGTGGGATTCTAGTTTGGCTCATTGGGCAGGTCAGAGCTTGAAGTTGTTGAGTGGTAAGGAGGTTTTTGGTAATACACTGTAGATGTATATGTTCCAGAGTAGAGAGACCCACAGTCGCTACTGTAATTGAGTACAGTCAGTGTTGGCTGTGGCAGGTGGGAAGGTGCAAGTTATCATGAAAAAAATGTAATCTCTCAATGTTCTAATCTCTTAATGTTCATCTCAAAGTGCACCGAATTCATGCATTTAGCTTTGGAAATTCTTATTTTAAAAACATGTGCGAGGGGGGGGGGGTTGCCCCCGGATACCGCTACTGTCTTTGGGCTAAGAACCCAATGTCTTTAAATCCTAGAAACGCCTATGAGTCATGACTTTTCCAGAATACTATAATAGACACAGATACCAGACACACAACGCATCTGGCATTAGCTGTTATCCTTACACAACTTGAGTTGTTTCGTTCCGCTACAGCCAAAATGATCTAAAATCAATTAACTGATCATTTAAATTAATATTTTTTTGACATTTAAATAAATGTTTTATACCTATTATTGATTCTTGAAGAATACTTAGAACCTAGTGACTGGGCTGCTGTTTTGTTGTTTTTCAAGGCACTAGGCCTTTAAACATGGATTGATGGATAATTATTTTGATAATTTGATAGATATTGACAGGATTTTAGGATGGATATCTGTGTATAGATGTATAAGATGCTGAAAATTCATTTTGAGGGGATCGAGTTGGTGAAATTGAGATTTTTTTCATAAATGGAAAATAACTTTTGTAACCTCCTTGGTGGATATATTTATGGGCAGACTGACATGCTGATTGATGCATTGGTAGATACCTGTGGTTATATGGAGAGATAGATACCTGTGGTTACACAGATGAATAGATTGGGTGCAGTCAAAGATCTAAGGGTTTTTGAGTCATTAAATGCTTCTCTAGAATGTGTCACCTTATCTACTCTCTCACCTGATTCATCAAGTGCGGTTATTTACAATTGGTCTGAGGACTGGGCACTGGCACCTGTAGTTGTAGATTTTGGATGGGGTGTTACAAAGTCAGGTACACTGTAATTACAGTGTAGGTAAACATTGTTGTTAGTTTACAACTGTGAAATATACAGAGTGTGCAAAAATGACATCAAGGCAAAGGGTGGCTACAATTGAAGAACTACAATGTAGAATATAGTAAAAATAAAGAATAAACCTGGAATGAGCATGTGTGTCCAAACGTTTGACTGGTACTGTATGTGTAATTACATATAACACAAATTGGGTAATTAAAAATCATAAAACCACACACATGCATTTATTATATAGGAAACAATATCACCTAACATGTTATATAAACTGTGGTAAACAATTAGCTATTACATGGTGTTCTTTGATATTCTGGTCATAATTTCAACCTCCTATGAATGTTCCAATCATCTTGGTAACTTTTACACATTTTATCACTAAGCTTCACCCCAAAGACCCTTATGATACCACGTCATAGCAGCCTCTTCAAAAACATTCGCTCACATAACCTATTATGGGGTTAATCTAGCCCACTTTCTAGATGGCGAAACAGCTGCCAAAATAAAGGAAACTTTAATGAATTAGGGATAATAAGTATTTCAATTGTGTTGAGATCTGGTGACTGAGACAGCGATGGCATATGGTTTACATCGCTTTAATTTTCATAAAACCATACAGTGACCACTTTGCCCTGATGATGGGTGCATTTCCATCCTGGAAGAGACCCTTCCCACCAGGATAGAAATTCTTCCGCATTCATTTCACCTTTATTTAATCAGGTAAGCTAGTTGAGAACAAGTTCTCATTTGCAACTGCGACCTGGCCAAGATAAAGCAAAGCAGTGTGACACAGACAACAACACAGAGTTACACATGGAGTAAACAATAAACAAGCCAATAACACAATAAACAAGTCAATGACTCAGTAGAAAAAATAAAGTCTATATACAGTGTGTGCAAAAGGCATGAGGACGTAGGCAATAAATAGGCCATAGGAGTGAATAATTACAATTAAGCAGATTAACACTGGAGTGATAAATGAGCAGATGATGATGTGCAAGTAGAAATACTGGTGTGCAAAAGAGCAGAACAGTAAATAAAATAGAAACAGTATGGGGATGAGGTAGGTAGATTGGGTGGGCTATTTACAGATGGACTATGTACAGCTGCAGCGATCGGTTAGCTGCTCAGATAGTTGATGTTTAAAGTTGGTGAGGGAAATAAAAGTCTCCAACTTCAGCGATTTTTGCAATTCGTTCCAGTCACTGGCAGCAGAGAATTGGAAGGAAAGGCGGCCAAATGGGGTGTTGGCTTTGGGGATGATCAGTGAGATATACCTGCTGGAACGTGTGCTACAGGTGGGTGTTGTTATCGTGACCAGTGAACTGAGATAAGGCGGAGCTTTACCTAGCATAGACTTATAGATGACCTGGAGCCAGTGGGTCTGGCAACCAATATGTAGCAAGGGCCAGCCGACGAGAGCATACAGGTTTGCAGTGGTGGGTGGTATAAGGTGATTTGGTAACAAAACGGATGGCACTGTGATAGACTGCATCCAGTTTGCTGAGTAGCGTGTTGGAAGCTATTTTGTAGATGACATCGCCGAAGTCGAGGATCGGTAGGATAGTCAGTTTTACTAGGGTAAGTTTGGCGGCGTGAGTGAAGGAGGATTTGATGCGAAATAGAAAGCCGATTCTAGTTTTTGATTTTGGATTGGAGATGTTTAACTTCTCTAGGGTAGGTGAGACGCTAACGTCCCACCAGGCCAACATCCAGTGAAACTGTAGAGAGCTAACATTTTAAATACACCATTCGTTGTATTAAACATTCTTGTAAATACATGTATCTTACATCATTTAAAAGATGAACGTCTTATTAATCCAGCCGCTGTGTCAGATTTCAAAAAGGTTTACTGCAAAAGCAACGTTGCGATTTTCTGAGGACGGCGCCCCACACACACAAGTATTACTAGCATTTTCCAACCAAGCATTAGCGTCACGAAAGTCAGAAATAACAATAAAATAAATCGCTTACCATTGAAGATCTTCCTCTGGTGGCAATGCCAAGTGTCCTAACTACACAGTGAATGTTCATTTTGTTTGATAAAATCCATTTTTATAGCCTAACACGAAACATTTGTAAACCGGTTGCATCGTGATTTCCATCTCATTCAACTTTGGACGAAGCGTTCGTGGTAATTACACACACTAAACAAACGTTTATCCAGTCATGGTTGGTTTCATTGCAATCCTCTGGTTGATACTAACACAACCATACATGATGGCTCTTTTCCCGGGACGTATTGGCCGAAACAAACCGATTTGAAGACACCAATCAATGACCTCATTGCGCACCAATGGTAGGACCGGTCTATCGTTGCTTGACTGTATTTTGGCCCAATGACCACTGATCATCTTGAAATCTAGCTTGGAAGATAGCCAATGAGCTGAGGTAAACGGCAATGTGTAATGGTTATACGTTTGAAGACCAGCCTTTGTCGTAAACTCTGGCGTAAAAGAGGTTCATTCGCCATTTCAAATCCTACTTGACGGAGCCACAAGTGTTACGCATAGCAGTACATATTCAATAGCATTTTCAACAAGTTTATATTTTTTAATTATGGCGAATAAATCAGGAAAAGCTAAAACAAAGTCTAGGTATACACATTTAACCCAAATTATAGAGGAAATTGATAGAGACAGCCCCCCATCTCACAGCTAGCCTTCAGGGAGCTGCTCATCCAGGAGCTTGCTAGCTACAACAAGTTCACTGCAGCACCTTCTGCTCCAACCAGTGGTGTTCACCTGCCCAGATTCATCTCTGCAGGCATGAATGTGCCTCAGGGCAAAAAGGGCACAGTAGGGAGACGTCGTTGTGCCCTTTGTCACAGCAAATGCCCCATCACCTGCACCACCTGTTCAGTAAGCCTCTGCTTTACAGCAGAAAGAGACTGCTATTGGCCATGGCACCAGCAGCACAATATTGTGTAGAGGACTGAGGGTCTTCACATTATTGTAAATAGAAAATGTGTAAATAGTTACCCTTGTTATTTGTTTGTTTATTATTATTATTTTTTTTATATATTTTTTTCATATATATATATATATTTAAAAAAAAWTGGGGTGTGTTAGAATAGCATTTATGTATTTTGTATATAGTTCTTTCCTTCAAAATGTATCACTGTAACAATTCGGCCACTTGGGTACATTTGGGTACATTTGTGTGGGACACCTGGGTGACTTCATGCTCAATGTCATGTAGCTCGCTCATTTTTGAAGTTATCTGTCTAAAACCTTGCTCAGCTAGCTATTGTTGCCATATTATGTTCTTCATTCAAATCGTCCACAGCATCCTATCTGTATGTTTGGCTATTCTTGGTCATTTGAAAGATGATACAGCATCAATAAAAAACAGAAAACGTATGTTTATTTCCTTGTATTTTCTTCTACCAGATCTATTGTGTTATATTCTCCTACATTCAATTCACATTTCCACAAAATTCAGAGTGTTTCCTTTCAAAGGATACCAAGAATATGCATGTCCTTGCTTCTTGGCCTGAGCTACAGGCAGTTAGATTAGGGTATGTCTTTAGGCGGAAATTGAGAAGAAGGTGGGGTACCCCAAAGAAGTTAATATGAGTCTGGAAGGAGAGTTTACAGTCTAGCCAGACACCTAGGTATTTATAGTTGTCCACATATTCTAGGTCGGAACCGTCCAGGATGGGCGGGTGCGGGCAGCGAACGGTTGAAAAGCATGCATTTGGTTTTACTAGCCTTTAAGAGCAGTTGGAGGCCACDGAAGGAGTGTTGTATGGCATTGAAGCTCGTTTGGAGGTTAGTTAGCACAGTGTCCAAGGAAGGGCCAGAAGTATACAGAATGGTGTTGTCTGCGTAGAGGTGGATCAGGGAATCGCCCGCAGCAAGAGCGACATCATTGAAAAGAGTCGGCCCGAGAATTGAACCCTGTAGTACCCCCATAGAGACTGCCAGAGGTCCGGACCAAATGCCCTCCGATTTGACACAATGAATTCTGGCCCTGTAAGGGGTTGAGTGGACCTAAACTATGCAGAGAAATGCACCACACACCCATAACAGAGATACCTGAACCCTTCCCCTGCTTTCAATATACTTTGTATCCCTCATTTATTCAAGTGTTTCCTTTATTTAGTCATTTGGCTTATTCTGGACGTCTCACTTTCCACCACGTCTTTCGGACAATCAGCTTTCAGGGCTCAAACCACCCAGATTGGAAATAAATATGATGAGCACCTGATGATCAATCAATCACATTTATTTATAAAGCCCTTTTTACATAAACTGATGTCACAAAGTGCTGTACAGAAACCCAGCATAAAACCCCAAACAGCAATCAATGCAGGTGTAGAAGCACGGTGGCTAGGAAAAACTCCCTAGAAAGGCCAGGACCTAGGAAGAAACACAGAGAGGAACCAGGCTACGAGGGGTGGCCAGTCCTCTTCTGGCTGTGCCGGGTGGAGATTATAACAGAACATGGCCAAGATGTTCAAATGTTCATAGATGACCAGCGGGGTCAAATAATAATAATCACAATGGTTGTCGAGGGTGTAACAGGTCAGGACCTCAGGAGTAAATGTCCGTTGGCTTTTCATAGCCGATCATTCAGACTATCTCTACCGCTCCTACTGTCTCTAGATATTTGAAAACAGCAGGTCTGGGACAGGTAGCACGTCCGGTGAACAGGTCAGGGTTCCATAGCCGCAGGCAGAACAGTTGAAACTGGAGCAGCAGCACGACCAGGTACACTGGGGACAGCAAGGAGTCATCAGGCCAGGTAGACCTTAGGCGTGGTCCTAGGGCTCAGGTCCTCCGAGGGAAAGAAAGAAGGAAAGAAAGAAAGAAAAAGGGAAAAAAAGAAGGTTGAAAATGATAATTCAGGACAGAAGGCTGGGCTGGTGTCACCGAACCAGATTAACCCTGCTCATGGACAATAATTGACTTTCAAATATTTGTGAGCTACTGTGTGGTTAACTGCATCTGCATTTAAAAAGGTACAATATCTGATATTATATCATTTATTTAGTTAGTTATTTATACTGAACAAAAAGATGAACGCAACATGCAACAATTTCAAAGATTTTACTGAGTTACAGTTTATATAAGGAAATCAGTTCATTGAAATAAATTCATTAGGCCCTAATCTATGGATTTCACATGACTGGGAATACAGATATGCATCTGTTGATCACAGATACATTAAAAAAGGTAAGGGCATGGATCAGCGCATCCCAAACAAGCTCAATGGGTGACATGTCCAGTGAGTATGCAGGCCATGGAAGAACTGGAACATTTTCAGCTTCCAGGAATTGTGTACAAATCCTTGCAAAATGGAGCTGTGCATTATCATGCTGAAACATGAGGTAATGGTGCCAGATGAATGGCATGACAATTGGTCTCACGATCTCATGACGTTATCTCTGTGCATTCAAATTGCCATTGATAAAATGCAGTCGTGTTCATTGTCCGTAGTTTATGCCTGCCCATACAATAACCCCACTGCCACGATGGGGCACTCTGTTCACAACGTTGATATTAGCAAACCGCTCACCCACACAAAGACCATTCACGTGGTCTGTGGTTGTGAAGTCGGTTGGATGTACTGACAAATTCTCTAAAAAGATGTTGGAGGTGGTTTATGGTAGAAAAATGTACATTCCATTTTTCTCAACAGCTCTGGTGGTCATTCCTGTAGTCAGCATGCCAATTGCATGCTACCTCAAAACTTGAGACATTGTGTTGTGACAATTCTTTTTTTTTTAAGTGGCCTTTTATTGTCCGTGGCACAAGGTCCACCTGTGCAATAATCATGCTGTTTAATCAGCTTATTGATATGTCAGACCTGTCAGGTGAGTAGATTTTTTTGCGGATATGGAACATTTTTGGATCTATAATTTCAGCTCATGAAACATGGAACCAACACTTGGTATTGGTCCCTCTAGACATTACATTGATATTTTTGATCAGTGTAGTTATTTATTGAGATTCAATCTGTGAAACTGTTGATTTTATCCTAATGTGAGGGTCTGTTATAGGACCTATACATCTCATAATGCTTACATCACAATACTCTTTGAATCCAACCTACCCTATAGACTTGTATTGTGATGGTCCTTACTCTGGTTGCCTGGTGAGTACGTCTATAAGTAACTCAAGGGAGTGATTAGGAATGCATGCAATGTTTTCCGGCACACCTCTTATACTAAATAATCCAGATTGGGTCTCTTCCTTCTTCACATAAATAGAAACTGGAATAGCCCGTTTTTTGCCATGCCTCAGAAAGTGATCTCAGTGAAATCTTTTCAAATCTCAGTATCAAATCTCACGCGACAATGATTCTTTGGAAACACTTTGTAATTTTCACGATAAGCCATTATGCTTATACATGTTTGCCAGTACTATAAATACTTATAAATATTTTATATATTATTGTATATGTAATAAGTGCTTATGATCAGAGTGATGCAGGCCCTGTGTTTCAAGGGCTCCCGCTCTGTGCTCGTGGGTCAGAGCGACCCAGGCCCTGTGTTTCCAGGGCTCCCCGCTCTGTGCTCTGTGCTCGTGGGAAAGAGCGACCCAAGGGCCCTGTGTTTCCAGGGTTCCCGCTCTGTGCTCTGTGCTCGTGGGTCAGAGCGACCCAGCCAGCCACTACACAGGTCCAGCATGCTCCGCTGTGTGCTAGAGAGCAGCCAAGTGTTATTGTTGTGCTCTGTGCTCTGTGCTCGTGGTCAGAGCGACCCAGCCAGCCACTGGCGAGGCATATGCCGTTGAGTGTAGAGAGTCTGTGAGTGTGGCGAGGTTACGCGTGACTCCCCGCTCTGTGCTCTGTGGGTCAGAGCGACCCAGCCAGCCACTACACAGGTCAGACATGCTCCGCTGTGTGCTAGAGAGCAGCCAAGTGTTATTGTGGCTCGGCTGGGGTGGGTCAACTGCCACACGGCTACAACACACGCGCAAGCGAGCCTCGTGCATTTTCAGTTTTGGTCTCCCGCGTAAGCTGGCCGGCCGGCCGTAGAGATGTTACTAATATTGTCAGCGGCACACACACAACACACACACACACACACACACACACACACACACACACACACAACACACACACACACACACACACACACACACACACACACACACACACACACACACACACACACACAAAGTAACCGGCGCCCCACCCGTGCCATGTGCGCTCTTCCGCCGCTCAGTGGACCCAATCAGAGGAGCCGAGCGGCCATGGCCGTGCGTTTCACGGCTGCGCAAGTTCTAGAACAGATCTTATCAGCCTGGACCAAGAGACAACGGAGATTCCGGGAAGGAGAAGGAGACAGGAGGAATACAACCCCGAGCGCCGCGAGGTCAACGAGGCTTCTTCTCCCTCCTTCTGAGGAAGAGCCCGAAGAAGACCCAAGGATGAGCACGAGGACCAACACGAGGAAGAGATCTACTCGGCTCCGGACCAAAGCGAGACGCCGTTGCTGTCGAAAAACGGCAAAATCGAATGGTCCCCCGTGGCTTACGGCCGCCGCCGCCGCAGGGCCCGCGCGATCTGCCACGCGGGCCAGGACGAGACTCCGGGCCCCACGGCCCGCCTATGCCGTGACCCAGGCGTGCGACATCGCGTCCGCCTTCCACCTGTTTGTCACAACGGCGATAGAAAGGATAATTGTGGAAATGACGAACCTGCACGGGACCAGAAAATATGGCGACGGCTGGCGACCCATGGACGCCACGGACCTGCGCGCCTACGTAGGGCTGCTGATCCTAGCGGGCGTCTACAGGTCCCGAGGCGAGGCCGCGGCCAGCCTGTGGGACGCCGAGAGTGGCAGGACCATGTTCCGAGCCACCATGCCGCTCAAGGTCTTTCACAGGTACTCGAGGCTGCTGCGATTCGACGACCGCCAGTCGAGACCCGCCAGACTCGCCAGGGACAACTCGCAGCCATAAGAGAGGTCTGGGACCTGTGGGAGGGTACGGCAAGCCGGCCCTCTACAACCCGGGGCCTGACGTGACGGTGGACGAGCAACTGGTCCCGTTCAGAGGTACTGTGCGTGCGTGCGTGCGTGCGTGCGTGCGTGTGTGTGTGTGTCTATAGATAGGTAGTAGCTGTAGCGGCTGTAGCAGCGGCTGTGGCAGCACTAGCAGCAGTAGCAGCGTGTTTAACACAAAAGGCCGTTGGCCCCAATGAGACAGTAACGAGGCTAAACTCTTCTCCCCTTTCCAAAAGGCCGCTGTCCTTTCCGTCAGTACATACCCAGCAAGCCGGCGAAATACGGCATCAAGTCGTGGGTGGCCAAGCTACGCTTGGAAGATGCAAGTGTACACCGGCAAGGCGGCCAGCGGAGGGCCCGAGAAGAACCAGGAGATGCTCGTCGTCCTCGATCTGACAACGGGACTGAGCGGTCGCAATGTCACCTGTGACAACTTCTTCACCTCCTACGAACTGGGGCAGCGGCTCCTCGAGAGGACCTCACCATGGTGGTTACGGTGAGGAAGAACAAGGCCGAACTCCCGCCCGCGCTGCTCAAGTCCAAGGGCAGACAGGTCCTGTCCTCCAGGTTTGCCTTCACGCCCACCGCCACTCTAGTGTCCTACCTGGCAAAGAAAAACAAGAACGTGCTACTTTTGAACACGCTGCACACAGAGGGAGACATTAGCGATCGCCGTGACAGGAAGCCGGCCGTCAACCTAGACTACAATTGCAACAAGGGCGGCGTGGACAACCTAGACAAGGTGGTCGGCACCTACAGCTGCAGACGGATGACTGCACGCTGGCCCCTGGTCCTCTTCCACAACATCCTCGACGTGTCCTCCCACAACGCCTTTGTCATATGGCGAGAGATCAATGCCTCGCAAGCGGAACAAGCGCAGGGTGTTCCTCGAGCAGCTGGGAAAGGCACTTGTGAAGCCGCTGATCCAAAGAAGGCAGCTCTCCCCCGCACCGAAGCGGCGTCAGCACTTGTCAAAGTCCTACAGAGTGCCACGGCGGCTCGTGATCAACAGCTCGAGGAGCCCGCCGCTGGCACGGCCGCTGCCCCGCTCGCTGCCCCGGCCACCGGGGCAAGTAAGAGGAAGAGGTGTCAGCTCTGCCCACCCAAGAAGGACTCCAAGACACACACGGTGTGCTGCAGGTGTAAGAAATACATCTGCAAAGGCTGTTCACACGCATACTGTTACACTTGCACACATTGGGCCTTTAGCCAGGACGGGACAGGGTGACCCGCAGGACGCGGGGACTAGACACAATACGAGGACAAACGAAACCTTCCATAAGTTTGCTCATGGTAGAAGTGGTCACATAGTGACTGTTTCAAAGTTCACCCATTTTACACACCTCACCCGGCCATGAGACATATATGTCTTCATTACTGAAAAGATTGAGTTTGGTTGAGTTTAATGTCATTTGAAAGCTTACAAACAAAGTCAAACTATTTTATAATTTCTTAAATTGTTGCAGCTAATTTTATCTCAACATTGAATCATATCTGTGTAACATTTAATTAAGTACCAATTTAAGTAAATATTTTTTTTTTTTAATCTAATATAGGATGTAGGCTACAACGTTCTCTGTCGTTCTCAGTATTAGCACAAGCAGTTCGCAGTCTACACAATAGGAAGCGGCTGGGAGGAGGCTGGCTCATAATAATGTCTGGAATGGAAGCCACATGGAAGCCATGTGTTTGATGTCTTCGACACCATTAAATTGATTCCGTTCCAGCCATTACAGAGATGCATACAAAGCTCTCCCTCGCCTTCCATTTGGCAAATCTGACCATAATTATATCCTACTGATTCCTGCTTACAAGCATAAACTAAAGCAGGAAGAACCAGTGACTTGCACAATATGGAAGTGGTCAGATGACACGGATGCTACGCTATAGGACTGTTTTGCTAGCACAGACTGGAATTTGTTCCGGGATTCATCCAATGTTATTGAGTAGTATACCACATCAGTCATCGGCATCATCAATAAGTGCATCGACGATGTCATCCCCACAGTGACCACACGTAAATATCCCAACCAGAAGCCATGGATTACAGACAACATCCACACCGAGATAAAGACTAGAGCTGCCAGTTTCAAGGAGTGGGACACTAATCCAGAAGCTTATAAGAAATCCCGCAACGCCCTCAGACGAACCATCAAACAGGCAAAGCGTCAATACGGGATTAAGATTGAATCCTACTCCCCCGGCTTTGATGCTCGTCCGATGTGGCAGGGCTTGAAAACTATTACTGATTACAAAGGGAAACCCAGATGCGAGCTGCCCAGTGACACGAGCCTACCAGACGAGGCAAAAAACACTGAAGCATGCATGAGAGCACCAGCTGTTATTGATGACTGTGTGATAACGCTCTCGGTAGCCGATGTGTACAAAACCTTTAAACAGGTCAACATTCACAAAGCCGCGGGGCCAGACGGATTACCAGGACGTGTAATCAAAACATGCGCTGACCAACTGGCAAGTGGCTTTACTGACATTTTCAACCTCTCCCTGATCGAGTCTGTAATACTTACATGTTTCAAACAGACCACACTGCGCCCAAGAACGCCAAGGTAACCTGTCTAAAATACTATCGCACCTTAGTACTCACATCTGTAGCCATGAAATGCTTTGACAGGCTGGTTATGGCTCACATCAACATCATCCCAAACACCCTGGACCCACACCAATTTGCATACCACCTCAACAGATCCATAGTTGACACAATCTCTATTGCACTCCACACTACCCTCTCTCACCCGCATAAGAGGAACACCTAAATTGGCACCATACTGGATTGTTGCCATTTTGCCTGCTCCGACCCAACTTTGCTATTTTGTGAATCTTTTCGCATTTATCTTTACTTTAATTTGCCAAAATATATCCCCTATAATTTCTTATAACCAACAAGATCTTTTGAACATCAGCTGGGCAGTTACATACACCATTTCCTGCTACAACTTCGACTTTGTCTCACCTGCCCTGGGCTCTTTCAGTAATTTCAACCTACTTTTCTGGTTATGCAAGAGGAAACATTGGCGTTATAGAGGCAGGAGAGGGAAGTCCTGATGGATGACCTCTGACCGTAGATTTGCTATCAACAGGTTACTCATAACTGCAATATTCTCTGCTTTTCTGAAACCTGGCTTTTGGACAAGATATTGACCATGGCTATCCAACTCGATGGATTCTCCATTTATTGAGCAGATAGGACACTAGAGTCAGGTAAATTGAGAGAGGGAGGGGTTTTGCCTCTTCATCAACAACAAATAATGTGCAGTGGTAGTCTCAAATCCATTGTTCACCCGTCTTGGAATACCTGATGGTCAAATGACGACCATTATACCTCCCAAGGGAGTTGTCAACTGTTATTGTGACTGTTGTATACATTCCACGTCAGGTCAAGAAATACAACAAATATAACATAACGAACCATAAGAAGCTATAAACAAGGAAAAAGGAAAAATGACATCCAGAGGCTGCCTTTCTTGTTGCCGGCAATTTTAATTATGTGTCATTAAGACACATGATGCCCAAATTCCATCAACACGTCCCCTACATCACTAGGGACGATAAAGTCCTAGACTACTGTTACTCTACCCACAAGCAAACATACAAAGCCCTTCCTCGTCCGCCATTCGGAAAATCAGATCATGACTCCGTACTCATGCTTCCTTTTTCCAAGCAGAATCTCAAACAGGAAGTGACTTGCGCCGTTGAGAAATGGTCATCAGAATCAGAGATTATGCTTCAGGACTGCTATGATGGCGCTTTTTGGAATATGTTCAGAGGCTTTGGCGATTAGGTCGACGAGCTAACCACCTCCATCACCGGTATCACAACAAAATGCATCGGCGACGTTGTACCCACAGCGAAGGTCTACGTCTTCCCCAATCAAAAGCCTTGGATTAACACAGAGGTTAGTGCAAAGCTAAAGGACAGGGCTACCACAAACAGGGCTATTGCAGAAAACCCTGAGGCCATAGCTGAGGACAGGAACAAGTACAAGAAGTCTCGCTACAACCTCCGCATAAGCATAACAACAATATAGGAATAAGGTGGAATCATACTACAGACTCCAACGTCCGCCACATCTGGCTTAGGCTACAATCTTTTACGGATTACAAAGGAAGACCCTGCCATGATCTGCCCAGCAATGCCACTCTTCAAGACAAACTCAATGCATTTTATACACGCTTCAAAAATAACACTGTGCCATGCATGAGGGCCCATACCAACCCAGAGGATTGGGTGATCTCACTCTCCGAGGCCGACGTGAGTAAGGTTTTTAATATTCCAGGGCACTGTTCTCAGAGCATGTGCAGACTCCAGTGAGTACGTTATTTTAGGGCACTGTTCTCAGAGCATGCGCAGATCAGCTGGCAGGCATATTTACATTAACTTCTCTAGGGTAGGGGGCAGCATTTTCACGTTTGGATGAAAAGCGTACCCAAATTCAACTGCCAGTTACTCATCCCCAGGAGATAAGATATGCATATCATTAGTAGATTTGGATAGAAAACACTCTGAAGTTTCGAAAACTGTTTGAATCATGTCTGTGAGTATAACAGAACTTATTTAGCTTATAAACCCCGAGGACAAACCATTCAGATTTTTTTTTGACTGTCTTTTCAATGAATTTCATTTGGAAACCAGATTTCTAAGCGAATTGCTTGCAGTTCCTACGGCTTCCACTGGATGTCAACAGTCGTGGGAAATAGGTTGAGGTTATTCCTTTGTGTAATGAAGAAATACGGCCATCTTGAAGTCGAGGCACTCCAGGTGTCCTGGACATGCGCTTCAATCAAACAGAAGGCATGCTACATGTTGTTTTAATCCTGTATTGAACACATATCATCCCGTCTTCAATTTTATCGATTATTAAATAACTACCTACATATACATATTTTCTCAACTAACCGGTGCCCCTGGTCATTGACTCTGTACCAGTACCATGTGTATAGCCTCGCTGTTGTTATTTGACTGCTTATCTTGAATTACTTGTTACTTTTATTTCTTATTCTTAATCGCATTTTATTTAAACTGCATTTTTGATTAGGGGCTCATAAGTAAACATTTCACTGTAAGGTCTACACCTGTTGTTTTCGGTGCATGTAATGCAGTTTGATTTGAAATGTTTGAAATGTTTTGGCAAAGTTTAGAGGTAATTTTTGAGATATTTTGTAGTGACGTTGCGCAAATTGGAAGCAGTTTTTTTCTGGATCAAACGCGCCAAATAAATGGACAATTTGGATATACATGGACGGATTAATCGAACAAAAGGAGCATTTGTGATGTTTATGGGAAATATTGGAGTGCCAACAAAAGAATCTCGTCAAAGGTAAGGCATGATTTATATTTTATTTCTGCGTTTTGTGTTGCGCCTGCAGGATTGAAATATGCTACACTCTCTTTGTTTACTGTTGTGCTATCATCAGATAATAGCATCTTATGCTTTCGCCGAAAAGCCTTTTTGAAATCTGACATGTTGGCCTGATTCACAACGAGTGTAGCTTTAATTTGATATCTTACATGTGTGATTTAATGAAAGTTTGATTTTATATCATTTTTTTGAATTTGGCGCTCTACATTTTCCCTGGCTATTGGCCAAGTGGGACGCAAGCATCCAGCCTATTCCAGAGAGGTTAACTTCTTAGCGCTAGGGGTCAAAATTGATTTTTTTCTTCAAATAACGTACCCAACGTAAACGGAAATTTTCTCTGGCCCAGATCGTAGAATATGCATATAATTTACAGATTAGGATAGAAAACACTCCAAAGTTTACAAAACTGTCAAAATATTGTCTGTGAGAAAAACAATACTTATTCTGCAAGCGAAATCCTGAGAAAAAGTAACCCAGAAGTGATATAAAAAAAAAAAAAATTGTTTCCTGGCCTGTCTAACCTCCATTTAAAGGGGTATCAACCAGATTATTTTTCCAATGGCTTCCTCAGGCTGTGACCAGGCTTTAGACATAGTTTCAGGCTTTTATTTTGAAAAATGAGCAAGATGTTTCAAAAGAGGTCAGCTGTCCTCTGAATATTTCCTGCGCATGCGGGAGGAGCTCACCATTTTCATTTTCTCTCTTAATGAATAGGTTATGCTTCGGTTGAAATATTATCAATTATGTTTGTTAAAGACAACCTGAGGTTTGATTATAAAAAGCATTTTAAATGTTTCTACGACCATTTCGGATACTTTTTGGGATTTGTCGAACGGAACACGGCTTTTGTTTTTTCATCATAACGCGCAACCCAAATGGCGTTTTTTTGTGATAAAAGTAATATTTATCGAACAAAAATAACATTTGTTGTGTAACTGGGAGTCTCGTGAGTGGGAACACCCGAAGATTATCAAAGGTAAGCGATTAATTTGATTGCTTTTCTTACTTTCGTGACCAAGCTAGCCAAGTTAATATAAGGCTAAGCTGTTATAGCATTGAAAGCTACACTCACAAAAGCTTGGATTTCTTTCGCTGTAAAATATATTTTCAAAATCTGACACGATAGGTGGATTAACAACAAGCTAAACTGTGTTTTGGTATATTTCACCTGTGACTGCATGATTCTAAATATTTGTAGTAATATTTTTTAATCTGATACTTTTGGAAATTTTCATCTCCCTTTCAGGACCGGAAAGAGGCTGTAGTTTTTCTCATCATAACGCGCAACCCAAATGGCGTTTTTATCGAACAAAAGATGATTTGTTGTGTAACTGGGAGTCTCGTGAGTGGAATCGTCCGAAGATTATCTAAGGTAAGCGATTCATTTTATTGCTTTTCACACTTTCGTGACCATGCTAATTTGGGGCTAGCTGATGTAGCATTGAAAGCTACACTCACAAAAGCTTGGATTTCTTTCGCTGTAAAATATATTTTCAAAATCTGACACCATAGGTGGATTAGCAACAAGCTAAGCTGTGTTTTGGTATATTTCACTTGTGATTGCATGATTATAAATATTTTTTGTAATATTTTTGAATTTGGCACCCTGCAATTCAGCAGTTTTGGAAACTTTGGAGTGTTTTCTATCCTAATCTGTAAATTATATGCATATTCTACGATCTGGGCCTGAGAAAATGTCCGTTTACCTTGGGAACATTATTTTAAGAAAACTAAAAATCTGACCCCAGGCGCTAAGAAGTTAAAGGGAAAAAAGGATTCTGCCAGTCCGTAGTGAGTAATCGCAGTTCTGATGCCCAGAAGTTAATATCAGTCATTCGAGACGGTAGCAGCAACATTATACACAAAATAAGTTACAAAATAAGTTACAAACAACTCAAAGAAATTAACAAAAAAACACAATTGGTTAGGAATATGTAAAACTTCAGCGTTGTTCTCCATCGCTGGAGAACTAGGCCTTATATTTTGATTAAATGGAGATAAACACGGATTACACCAAACAATTGTTGTAAGGCTTAAAAATCCATCTTTAACCTTTCTCCTCCCCTTCATCTACTCTGGTTGAAAGTGACATTAATTAGGGATCATAGCTTTCATCTGGATTCACCTGGTCAGTGAAAGTGGAAAGAGCATGTGTTCTTAATGTTTTGTATACTCATTGTAGATCGGCCATTTAGAAATATTTTCTGGTTTTATAATACACAATTATTGTGCAGTTGTAATGTTGTTTTTGCAATAATGTTATTTTTGGGAGTAGGTTAATTTATTGGAATCTGGCCCGTCAAGTTCAGTCACAAGTACAAAGGTGCTGCTGTCAAGAATCTTCTTTAATTAAAGGGTGAGTCAGTGTCATTCATGTTCAGAACATTATAAGCTCCTGAGTCATCCATTCATTTGTAACATAGTCTACCTATAGTAACATAGCCAACATCTTATATACACTATGGGAGTGTCCTATTTGTCGCAAGATAGTTACTTCAAAGAACGAYAAAGTAATTTTATAAATATGGGCCTTAAAATGTAATACCAAAATTCTCTTTCTGAAGCAGTTAATTTAAGTCTAAGACATTTAATTAATTTGGCTCCACACTG
This sequence comes from Salvelinus sp. IW2-2015, assembly GCF_002910315.2. Taxonomy (NCBI): domain Eukaryota; kingdom Metazoa; phylum Chordata; class Actinopteri; order Salmoniformes; family Salmonidae; genus Salvelinus; species Salvelinus sp. IW2-2015. The sequence continues at coordinate 237,054 of NW_019943205.1, read as the reverse complement.
GACACACGCTGGTTGAATCAACATTGTTTCTATGTCATTTCAAAGAAATCACGTGGAACCAACGTGGAATAGATGTTGAATTGATGTCTGTACACAGTGGGCTGATAATTTAGTGCAACAATAATAGTTTTATATTAATCTATTTGTAACTCATTATAAAACGTGTGAGACAAAGGAAGCTTGAATGCTTCCATTCAGTATTTATTCTTGCAATGGCTCCACCACCACCGGTAAATGTACAGTACAGTACATGACCAAAAGTATTTGGACATTTCAAATTAGTGTATTTGGCTATTTGACAGGTGTATAAAATCGAGCACACAGCCATGCAATCGCATAGACAAACAATGGCATTAGATTGGCCCGTACTCAAAAGCTCTGTGACTTTCAGTGTGGCACCGTCATAGGTTTCCACCTTTCCTGCAAGTCAGTTCTTCAAATTTCTGCCCTGCTAGAGCTTTCCTGGTCAACTGTAAGTGCTGTTTTTGTGAGGAGGAAACGTTTATGAGCAACAACGGCTCAGCCACGAAGTGGTAACCCACACAAGCTCACAGAATGGGACCACCGAGTGCTAAATTGTACCATGTAAACATCGTCTGTCATCGGTTGCAACACTCACTACTGAGTTCCAAACTGCCTCTGGAAGCAACGTCAGCACAATAACCATTGGTAGGGAGCTTCATGAAATGGGTGTACAACGCACAATGCCATGCGTCGGTCGGCTGGAGTGGTGTAAAGCTCGCCGCCATTGGACTCTGGAGCAGTGGAAACGCATTCTTCGGAGTGATGAATCCCGCTTCACAATCTGGCAGTCCGACAGATGAATCTGGGTTTGGTGGATGCTTGGAAACAGCTACCTGTCCCAATGTATAGTGTGTCCACATACTTTTGGTCATATAGCACTACATCGGTAGGCCTTTTAATCCCTTAAATAGGCCTACTCCAATTTCAAATATGTATTTCCGAATATTATTATTGATATTAATAATGTTATCAATAGGATTAATCGAATATAGATTATCTTGCTTTAAGAATAGGATCCTGAAGTAAAACATTAATAGATTGTTCATCTGAATATTTTTAGGTGACGTGATACGGTAGAAATGAAACCACTGAAACCCCTGAGGTTTCACAGCTTGCGTAATGGTTTTGTATAGGCATGTCTGCACTAACACAGGGAAACAGAAAACTATATAGAACAGACAACAGTTAGTCCTAAAGTACCATTTAAGTGGTCCCAGGACTGTACCTATGCTTTTGAGTCCGCTAAAGCGCTACTTTGTATTGCACCAGTGCTTTCCGCCCCCAACTTTGACAAACTTTTTAAGTTGGAGGTAGACGCTAGTATAGTGGGGGTGGGTGCGGTTCTCTTGCAGGAAGATGAAGAGGGAGTGGATCGGCCCGTCAGTTTCTTCTCCTGTTAGTTCAACTCGTGTCAGTCAAGGTACTCCACCATTGAACAAGAGACGCTGGCTTTATTGCTAGCCTTACAGTTCTTTGAAGTATATATGGGCCCCAGTGCCTTGCCTATACTGGTCTTCACGGACCATAATCCTTTGGTGTTTTTGAAGAAAATGTACAATCAGAACCGCCGCCTTATGCGATGGGCTCTGATTGTACAAGGATACAATGTACAGATAAAATATGTGAAGGGCTCGGCAAATGTGGTTGCCGACGCGCTATCACAGGTTTGGTAACTGGGGATGCTTTAGGTTTTGTTATTACAAACTGTAAATTTGCATGTTTTGTGGTGGGCGTGTTACGTTCCCCAGTTTCTGTGTTGTGGTTTTGTTTGTATGTGTGTGTTTCAGGAAATGGCTTCCTGAAATTCCCCCCAAGCAGCTGATTGGTATGTCCTATGTTGGTTGTTGCTGAGAGAGAGAGAGAGAGAGAGAGAGAGAGAGAGAGAGAGAGAGAGAGAGAGAGAGAGAGAGAGAGAGAGAGAGAGAGAGCTGATTGTTATGTTCTGTGTTAGTTTGTTGCTCAGACAGAGATATGGTTATATCCTGTGTTGGTTGTTTCTCAGAGAGAGATGATTTGTATGTCCTGTGTTGGTTTTTGCTGAGAGACAGGTTTTTGTTAAGTACTTTGTAGCCGCTGCTTCTAAGGTATGTGTGTCCCCATAGGAGGCAGTGTTTTTGATTTTTGAATTTTTTTGACCCACGTTTGCATTCTGTTTCATTTCTTCACAGGGGGGTAGGGGAAGGCACCTCTTGCTTAGGCAAGAGGCCTGCGGGCATACATAACCCGTTGTATTTACTGTCTATACACACTAGGTAAGACCTGGGCAGACCACCCCCTGTATTTTGGTTAGCGCACCAGGTGGTGCTAAGTTAGGCAAGTAGTGGGTATGCAGGTAAGGTAGGAGAGGGGGCTTTGACATTTACTTTCTTTGCTTTGGTTCCGCCCAGCCCCTTTTCCGCCCAGCCCCTTTGGTTCCGCCCAGCCCCCAAATTTACCGTGTGAAGGAATAAATAAATTCCCAGTTAACGGTAAATTCTCTGCCTTTGTCATCCTACATTTCCAAGATGGCGTAGCAGTCGGACGAGTCTTTGTTTTGTCCTGTCCCGTGTAAATAGTCTTCGTATTTTTCGTATACATTTCGTATATATTTTAATTTCACTTTCCATCTAGGAACTGAATATACATTCCTACATTCCGCCTCACCCAATGTGGTACGGACCTGCTATTTTTTTTATACTTTAGAACCGTAACCCCAATCAGAAGCTAGCCAGATAACTAGCTACTAGCTAGTAGTCAGTTAGCCACTGCTGCGGTCTTCACCCTCAACTCGGACACAGCCAGCTTCAATACCGGGCCCAAACTACCCTGGCCAGATCTGCCCCAAAGCGCGAATATCAACCAGAGCATATCTAGGACTGCTTTTTTTCTTCTTATCCACATAGAAAAGATCCAACGATTCCCTGACGCAAGCTCTGGACAAATATACACCGTAATCATACTACAGGCTAAGCTAGCTGCAACGGAGTGGCTACTAACTTGGCTAAACACCGTCTGTCCCGAGCAAGGCACACCTCAGTTTGCCTTGGAGCTAGCGGCTCGAGCTAGGTTCCGCATCTGTGCCGAGGCTAGCTGAGAGGTTCTACGCAGCGAATTCTTGGGCTACAATATACAGACACACTAAGCGTCGTATTTTAGGCCCGCCATTTTTTTGACCAGCTGCTAGTAGAGCGTTTACCTTTCTGGACAGAACCACGCACACCTGTTATTCCACGCCTGGGATATCTTATACTATCACATCATCTTGACCCTAGGCATCAGAATGGTCTCATCGACACACCAGAACGGCAGGATACCCTGATCCAGTAATACCCTCGGCACACCCTGCCGTTGATCCTGAACAGTACTACGAGATCACTTCACATCCAAAGCTACTGCTTAGCGGCCCTTAGCCCACTTGCAGTCTAGCGCACACATACTTCTGCCAACGACAGCTACGCACACCTCAGTTTAGCAAATATCCAATCCACTACATTGTACAATTTTTCATTCAAAACCCAGAACCTCGCTTACTCACTCGCACAATCCCTGCCATCTGGCTTGGATTCTCTGTCGACACGACCACGTCTGAGCAGACCCCCTCCGTCTGGCAGACCACCCCCGGGCTACTAACTTTAAACGCCGCGTGCTAGCTTAGTGGAGGCCTCCCTGCCCATCTACGGCTGCCCCTGGACACTATGATCACTTGGCTACATAGCTGATGCATGCTTGACTGTCCATTAATCACGGTACTCCATTCTGTTTATTTGTGTTTTATCTGTCGGCTCTGTGCTTTAACTCAGGATCTGTGTGTAGTTAATCCGACCCTCTCTGCCTAGTCGTCGCCATTTTACCTGTGTTGCTGTGTTAGACAGCAACCTGTTTTGCTGCTGTTATCTTACCTGTTGTTTTAGCTAGCTCTCCCAATCAAGACCTGCAATCACTTTAATGCCTATTGTATGTCTCTCTCAAATATCAATATGCCTTTGATACTGTTGTTCAGGGCATAGTTATCATTATCATTGTTTTGGTTTGGCAATGGACCCTGTAGTTCCACTCTCGTACCTCTGATACCTCCTTGGTCCCACCCCCCACACATGCGGTGACCTCACCCATTGAGACCAGCATGTCCAGAGATACAACCTCTCTTATCATCACCCAGTGCCTGGCTTGCCTTCCGCTGTACCCACGTCCCCACAATACCCCTGTCTGCACATTATGCCCAGAATCTATTCTACCACGCCCAATAAATCTGCTCCTTTTATTCTTTTGTCCCAACGCTCTAGGCGCACCAGTTTTGATAGCCTTTAGCCGCACCCCTCATCCTACTACCTCTGTTCCTCGGGTGATTGGAGGTAACCCCAGCCCTGCATGTCCCCAGTCACCCTCATTTGTTTGACTTCTGTGATCGAAAAAAGCCTTGGCATCATGCATGTCAACATCAGAAGCCTCCTCCCTAGTTTGCCTTACTCACCGCTTTAGACACTCTGCCAACCCTGATGTCCTTGCCGTGTCCGAATCCTGGCTTAGGAAGGCCACCAAAATTCTGAGATTTCCATACCCAAACTATAACACTTTCCGTCAAGATTAGAACTGCCAAAGGGGAGGAGTTGCAATCTACTGCAGAGATTAGCGCGTGCCAAAGTTCTGTCATACTTTCCAGGTCTATGCCCAAACAGTTCGAACTTCTAATTTTAAAAAATCATCTCCCAGAAAATAGATCTCTCACTGTTGCCGCCTGCTACCGACCCCGCACTCAGCTCCCAGCTGTTGCCCTGGACACCATCTGTGAATTGATCGCCCCCCATCTAGGCTTCAGAGTTTGTTCTGTTAGGTGACCTAAACTGGGATATGCTTAACCCCGGCAGTCCTACAATCCAAGGCTTGATGCCCTCAATCTCACACAAATCATCAAGGAACCCACCAGGTACAACCCTAAATCCGGTAAACATGGCACCCTAATAGACAATTATCCTGACCAAACCCTGCCCTCCAAATACACCTCTGCTGTCTTCAATCAAGATCTCAGCGATCACTGCCTCATTGCCTGTATCCGCCAGGGGGTCCGCGGTCAAACGACCACCCCTCATCACTGTCAAACCTCCCTAAAACACTTCTGCGAGCAGGCCTTTCTAATCGACCTGGCCCGGGTACCCTGGAAGGATATTGACCTCATCCCGTCAGTTGAGGATGCCTGGTCATTCTTTAAAGTTACTTCTCACCATATTAGACAAGCATGCTCCGTTCAAAAAATGCAGAACAAGAACAGATATAGCCCTTGGTTATCCAGACCTGACTGCCCTCGACCAAGAAAACATCCTGTGGCGAACTGCAATAGATCGAAGAGTCCCCGCGATATGCAACTGTTCAGGGAGTCAGGAACCAATACACGCAGTCAGTCAGGAAAGCAAAGGCCAGCTTTTTCAAGCAGAAATTTGCATTTCTGTAGCTCTAACTCCAAAAAGTTCTGGGATACTGTAAAGTCCTGGAGAACAAGAGCACCTCCTCCAGCTGCCCACTGCACTGAGGCTAGGTAACACGGTCACTACCGTAAATCCGTGATAATCGAAACTTCAACAAGCATTTCTCCAGGCTGGCCATGCCTTCCTCCTGGCGACTCAACCTTGGCCAACAGCTCCGCCCCCCCGCTGCTACTCGCCCAAGCCTCCCCGCTTCTCCTTTACCCAAATCCAGATAGCAGATGTTCTGAAAGAGCTGAAAACCTGGACCCATACAAATCAGCTGGGCTTGACAATCTGGACCCCTATTTCTGAACTGTCCGCCGCCATTGTCGCACCCCCTATACCAGCCTGTTCAACCTCTCCTTCGTATCATCTGAGATCCCCAAGGATTGGAAAGCTGCCCGGTCATCCCCTCTTCAAAGGGGGAGACACCCTGGACCCAAACTGTTACAGACCTATATCCATCCTGCCCTGCCTATCTAAGGTCTTCGAAAGCCAAGTCAACAAACAGATCACTGACCATCTGAATCCACCGTACCTTCTCCGCTGTGCAATCCGGTTTCCGAGCCGGTCAGGGTGCACCTCAGCCACGCTCAAGGTACTAAACGATATCATAACCGCCATCGATAAAAGACATTACTGTGCAGCCGTCTTCATCGACCTGGCCAAGGCTTTCGACTCTGTCAATCACCATATTCTTATCGGCAGACTCAGTAGCCTCGGTTTTCTAATGACTGCCTTGCCTGGTTCACCAACTACTTTGCAGACAGAGTTCAGTGTGTCAAATCGGAGGGCATGTTGTCCGGTCTCTGGCAGTCTCTATGGGGGTACCACAGGGTTCAATTCTCGGGCCGACTCTTTTCTCTGTATAATCAATGATGTTGCTCTTGCTGCGGGCGATTCCCTGATCCACCTCTACGCAGACGACACCATTCTATATATCCGGCCCTTCCTTGGACACTGTGCTATCTAACCTCCAAACGAGCTTCAATGCCAATAACACTTCCTTCCGTGGCCTCCAACTGCTCTTAAACGCTAGTAAAACCAAATGCATGCTTTTCAACCGTTCGCTGCCTGCACCCGCACGCCCGACTAGCATCACCACCCTGGACGGTTCCGACCTAGAATATTGGACATCTATAAGTACCTAGGTGTCTGGCTAGACTGCAAACTCTCCTTCCAGACTCATATCAAACATCTCCAATCCAAAATCAAACAGATCGGCTTTCTATTCGCAACAAAGCCTCCTTCACTCACGCCGCCAAACTTACCCTGTAAAACTGACTATCCTACGATCCTCGACTTCGGCGATGTCATCTACAAAATAGCTTCCAACACGCTACTCAGCAAACTGGATGCAGTTTATCACAGTGCTTCGTTTTGTTACTAAAGCACCTTATACGACCCACCACTGCGACCTGTATGCCCTAGTCGCTGGCCCTCGCTACATGTTCGTCGTCAGACCCACTGGCTCCAGGTCATCTACAAGGCTATGCTAGGTAAAGTGCCGCCTTATCTCAGTTCACTGGTCACGATGGCTACACCCACCGAAGCACGCGCTCCAGCAGGTGTATCTCACTGATCATCCCTAAAGCCAAAACCTCATTTGGCGCCTTTCCTTCCAGTTCTCTGCTGCCTGCGACTGGAACGAATTGCAAAAATCTCTGAAGTTGGAGACTTTTATCTCCCTCAACAACTTTAAAAATCTGCTATCGAGCAGCTAACCGATCGCTGCAGCTGTACATAGTCCATCGTATATACCCACCCCAATTTACCTACCTCACCCCCATACTGCTTTTATTTATTTACTTTCTGCTCTTTTGCACACCAGTATCTCTTCTTGCACATGATCACTGATGATTATCACTCCAGTGTTAATCTGCTAAATTGTAATTATTCGATTTATTGCCAACCTCTCAATGCCTTTTGCACACATTGTATATAGATTCTCTTTTTTTCTACCATTTATTGACTTGTTTATTGTTTACTCCATGTGTAACTCTGTGTTGTGTCTGTTCACACTGCTATGCTTTATCTTGGCCAGGTCGCAGTTGCAAATGAGAACTTGTTTCTCAACAGCCTACCTGGTTAAATAAAGGTGAAATAAAAAATAAAAAATAAAAAAAATCCTTACTCGCACCTACAATCCCATACCCTCTTTCACTCCACGGGGAGTTGAGTTGTAGCAGGGGTTTGCGTTCCCTCTTCCTAGAGGTGTGAGTAACACCAGAGATAAATAACGAAGTGCGCGCCTCACCGGAACGCCACAACAAACAGTACAGCCAAAATGGGAGCCACTTGGAAAAACTACAATTTTTTTGCAAAAAACAACGCTGAAACTCTTTCTATAGACTGTTGACATCTAGTGGAAGCCCTAGAAACTGGAATATGGTAGGTTTTCCTTTTATATTCCCTTCCCAGCCTTTGTAATCAGTGGTGAGCTGAAAGAAAAGTTCTGGATGGATTGTCCTTGGTTTTTGCCTTCATATCAGTACTGTTTTACTCACAGACAGTATCTTAACAGTTTTGAAGAACTGTAGAGTGTTTTCTATCCATACTACCAATTCTATGCATATCCATAGCTTCTGGCCTGAGTAACAGGCAGTTTACTTTGGGCACCTCATTCACCAAACTTCCAAATACTGCCCCTAGCACGAAGAAGTTAAGTAACAATAAGATAGAATATCCTGTTGGGGCTGGGGGGGGAGAATTGGAAAAACTGGAAAAAATATGCGCCACATTTTTAAACGGCCTTTTAAATCAATTTCTGATCTTACAATATGCATATGGTTAATAGTATTGGATAGAAAAGAGTTCAAGTTTTTCTAAAAACCGTTTTAATTTTTTCTCTGAGTGGAACACAAGTCCTTTGGCAGCACTTTCCCCCGACCAGGAAGTAAAGTGCCAAAGATGTTTAGTGAGCTCGCTTCAACACTCTGCCTATACATGGTCATGCCACTTATGACCGCGGAACACACCTTGTACGCCTTCCTCTGGGTGTTAGAGTACGTCAGAGGAGAAATCATGCGTTTATCTTGTTCTGACGTTGAAATAAGGACCTATTTCTTTGACATGACCGTCAATTTTCAGGAAGTCAGAAGCCTGCGACTGTGGAGAGATCATGTTTTGTTTTGCTGCCGTTTCGGATGTGAACTATCTCGCAGCTCGGATTTTGATTTTGATAAATGAGACCATGTCATCGTAATGTATAGTTTTTTCAATATAGTTTAATCAGATTATTGTAATTTTTCTATAGTTTTGCCGTGTACCGTAATGTTTCTTTTGTGGTTACGTTGGAAGAGTTCCGTGCCATCTCGACGAGTACCACATGCTAAATGAAGATGGAAAGTTGCCATTCTGAAGGGATTGACACGACTCTTTTGGACTAAGGACAACTTGATCAACATTCTGATGAAAGATTCAGCCAAAGTAAGACCAAATTTAATAATGTTATTTCATATATCTGTCGTGCATGTCTACTGGTGCGCGCGCGCCCAAGTGTGTCCTGTCTGGCCGTGGCTATGCTAATTAAGCGCTACATTTAGTTTTCGATGTAAAAACTTTAATAAAATCGGAAATATTGTCTGGAATCACAAGAATCCTGTTTTTCAATTGCTGCACAGTATGTATTTCTCAGAAAATGTTTTATGAGGAGTAATTAGGTATTTGTTGGTGTCTGTAAATGTTATGGCTGCTTTCTGATTGCAGCTGAAATGTAATTATGATTTATACCATAAATATACACATTTTTTCAAAAAAAAAAAATGCTATACAATAAATATGTTATCAGACTGTGATCTTATGAAGTTGTTTCTTGTTAGTGGCTATATATATCTTCATTTGGTCGAATTAGTGATAGCTAGTGACGGCAGTAAAACCTGATGCAGTTAGAAAGTGCTCTCTTTTGCTGACGTGGTTAGCTAATAGATTTACCTAATTTTGTCTTTCCCTGTAACATTTTACAAATCGAACATGGTGGTTAGATTCAACAGATGTCTGCCTTTCATATGCTGTATTGGACTTGTTAATGTGTAAAAGTTAAATATTTTAAAAAAAAGGTTTTTTGAATTTGCCGCTCTGGCCTTTTCAGTGGAATGGTGGGAGGAGTGGCGCTAGCGGCACTCCCAGCCCCACACTGGAGCATAATAACTAAGGAAGAATAAGCAATAAAATTAGTAGGACACCATTAGAAATCCTAGGGGCTAGGCACCCCCTGTGCAAAGAAGAAATAATAAAAATATCTGTGAAATGGGAGAAACGCACAGTGATATTTGAGGCGCTATACTGGAATAAGACATTAACTTCATCGGAATAGGGGGCAGCGTTTCCATTTTGAACAAATTGCGTGCCCAAATGGAATTTCCTCCTACTCTGCCCCAGAAGGTAATACATGCATATTATTATTAGTATTGTATAGGAAACACTCTGAAGTTTCTAAAACTGTTTGAATTATGTCTGTAAGTATAACATAACTCATTTGGCAGACAAAACCCTGAGAAGAAGTCCAAACAGAAAGTGAGAACTTGATTTTCAAAACAGTGCCAAATGATACCCCTTATAGTTATGGATGAGCAAACACTTCCTAGGGCTTCCACTAGATGTCACCGTCTTTAGATTTTGGTTATATGATTCTACTATAAAGGAGGGGCTCATAGGAGCTATTTTAGTGAGTGGTCTTCAGAAACTCTCAGTCTCTTTTGGCGCGCTCACGAGAGAGAGTGCTCTCGTTCCAATGCTCTTTCTTCAGACAATGAAATTCTCCGGTTGGATCCTTATTGATGATTAATGTAAAACACATACTAAATATGGATTGCATATATCATTTCACTTGTTTCTACGACCTGTAACGGAATTTTTTGAGTTTTTGTCTGGAGGGATTGCTCGTGCGTCATGAAAATGGATTCCTGGGCTGAACATGCTAACAACAAGTGGCTAAATGATGGGCTTTATGGAACTTTTCAGTCATTTATTGTCGATCTGGGAATCCTGGGAGTGCCTTCTGATGAAGTTATTCGAAGGTAAGTGCATATTTATAATGTTTTTGTAGCTTTTGTTGACGCCAAAATGGCGACTATTTCTTTGGCTGGATTGTGCTCTGAGTGCCATTCTCAGATTATTCTTTTTCCGTTTATTTTGTTTATTTTGAAATCTGACACAGCGGTTGCATAGAGGATAAGTTTATCTTTAATTATGTGAATAACACTTGCATCTTTTATCAATGTTTATTATGAGTATTTCTGCAAAATCACCGGATGTTTTGGAATCAAAACATTACTGCACGTAACGAGCCAATGTAAACTGAGATTTTTTATATATATGTATATGCACATATCGAACAAAACATAAATGTATTGTGTAACATGATGTTATATGACTCATCTGATGAAGATGTTCAAAGGTTAGTGATTCATTGTATCTCTATTTGTGGGTTTTGTGAAAGCTATGTTGGCTGTGAAAAATGTCTGTGCTTTTTTGGATTTGGTGGTGAGCTAACATAAATATATGTTGTGTTTTCGCTGTAAAACATTTAAAAAATCGGACATGATGTGATAAGGTGCGTCTCGGTGAGAGGTGTAGGAGTCAGGCGCAGGAGAGCAGGGATTTCTGAGAAGCGTGTTTAATATATAATTATACATAGTCCACCAATACAAAATTGGCACAGACGAAAATCCAAAACTACGCTCTCGAAGGAACAGAAACTCGTGCCAACACACAGAGGAACAACCACAGTTCCGACACTACATACAAGTGTCTAAATAGTGAAAACAATACAGAAACTCGTGACAAACGCACGGAGGAACAAACTCAGTTCCGAAACGTAACTACACGTACATAATAACGAAAACAAGAAACATCAAAGATAATTGAGCGCAAATACACACAAGCTTAATCCCGCACGAAATAAGGCAGGTAACAGGTGCCCTATATACACACAGAAATAAACGCAATTGAAACCAGGTGTGAAAAGGAACACAGACAAACAACCAGAAAAGGAAAAAGGGATCGGTGGTGGCTAATAAACCGGCGACGCCGAGCGCCGAGCACCGGCCGAACAGGGAGAGGAGTTACCTTCGGTAGAAGTCGTGACACATGTTGGCTGGATTCACAAGATGTTTATTTTTCATTTGCTGTATTGGACTTGTTAATGTGTGAAAGTTAAATATTTCTAAAAAATATTTTTGAATTTCCCGCGCTGCCTTTTCAGTGGAGTCCTAGACAGGTTTTAACCTCTTGACGCTAGGGGTCAGATTTTTATTTTATTTTTTAATAACGTTCCCAAGGTAAACGGACTATTTCTCAGGTCCAGATCGTAGAATATGCATATAATTTCACAGATTAGGATAGAAAACACTCCAACGTTTACAAAACTGTCAAAATATTGTCTGTGAGTATAACAAAACTGATTCTGCAGGCGAAAACCTGAGGAAATCTAACCCGGAAGTGATATATATTTTTTTCAATCTGTGTTTCCTTGCCCGTCTTTCTTCCATTTAAAGGGGTATCGACCATATTCCTTTTCCAATGGCTTCCTCAGGCTGTGACCAGGCTTTAGACATAGTTTCAGGCTTTTATTTTGAAAAATGTGTGAGATTTTTAAAAACTAGTCAGGTGTCCTTTGATTAGTTCCTGCATGCGAGAGGGGTAGCTCTCCATTTTCTTTCTCTCTTTTTTTTTATTTTTATTTTTTACATTTTTAAATTTCACCTTTATTTAACCAGGTAGGCTCGTTGAGAACAAGTTCTCATTTGCAACTGCGACCTGGCCAAGATAAAGCATAGCAGTGTGAACAGACAACAACACAGAGTTACACATGGAGTAAACAATAAACAAGTCAATAAGATAGTAGGAGAAAAAAAGAGAATCTATATACAATGTGTGCAAAAGGCATTGAGGAGGTTGGCAATAAATCGAATAATTACAATTTAGCAGATTAACACTGGAGTGATAAATCATCAGATGATCATGTGCAAGAAGAGATACTGGTGTGCAAAAGAGCAGAAAAGTAAATAAATAAAAGCAGTATGGGGGTGAGGTAGGTAAATTTGGTGGGCTATATACCGATGGACTATGTACAGCTGCAGCGATCGGTTAGCTGCTC